>NC_092778.1:61776904-62076904 GCF_047496795.1 Chiloscyllium punctatum | reverse complement strand
TATATAGAATGCTCACCACACAAACGGTTCAGACTTAATTTGAACAGTGGCCTACATCTAATAGATTGGATTACCCATTTACTATTACCAGGGACATTAATTCCTGCTGAAATCAAATTAAGCAGTTCAAGCAACTGTATGCACCTCATTAAAATGTGATAATCTGTCTTTTCCGGTATCTCTGTTATTTTCAGTCACCTGATTGATGTTTATAAATAAATGACAAAGATAAGGCTTGAATTGTTTAATTTTCCCTGTAAATAGTTTTTGTTTACTCCTATCAGTCTGAATAGCTTTCAACTGGTTCCTAGGTGGTAATGGGGAAATGGATGCCATGGTCGGGATAGAGGTGAGTGTGAGTGCTACTACTCCACTGACTGCGAAGGAACCAATAAAATCATCTCTAAATGGGACTTACCAGAGTAGATTGGTTGTCTGCATCAGTGTGTTGACAGCCAAAGCACTGTTTTTTTTTATGTCCAGAACCACTCATATACATAATTGAATATTTTTTTCTTGGCATTACCAAATTACCAGTGGCACTTTTTCACATAATAACCACAACCAGTAAATCACCCATCTTCTCCAGTTGATTAATTTACACGCAAAATCCGTCAAGGACAACACACACCATCAATGATGAGCAAGAGGTAAGGAGCAGACTAAATCAAAATGGAGTCAGAAGAGGAGATAAGGCACTCTACTCCTTGATTTATAGAATTTCTTGGACAATTTAGGTTTTGAAGGATCTTGGAGAAGTGAATTTATTTCAAATTTATGGTAATACCTGGAGTAGTTTATTTAAATAATGGTCATTGAAAGGCTACTGTGATTATAGGAGGATTTTTTAATATCCAGACATGCTCTTACACACAACTGAATGGGATATTGGAGATTTCTTTAACAAGGCTTCATCGAAATCACTTGACTGGTTATAACTGCTTGTTTTGTTGTGCACACCTGTTTGACAGGAACAAAGACAGAAATTGCTAATGAAACTGAAAACAGGGTCTGGTAGCATCTGTGGGAACAGGACAGAGTTAACGTTTCGAGTCCAGTAACCTTTCATCAGAACAGTGATTGGATGCAAATTAGGGAAGAAGAAGTCTGTGAGAAAGGGCTGCACAGCTGATCTCTTTCTGAAAAGAACCCAGAATGAAACTACTGTTCTTCTAGAACAGTGTTTGCAAGTATTAAGTAAATTTTCAATATTGTATTTCCTGTATCTGTCAAGACCCCTGAGACAACTATGCAGGGTTAACAACTTGACCACTCGTGCCAGAACATCAAAAATGTCAGACATCAGAATATTTTACACATTATCCTCTTTGCCTTCAAGAATAACCCTAATGGGTATAAGTATTTTTTTAACACAAACCTCTGCAGAGAGAGAATTCATTTTTACCCCTCTTTTCTGATAGGTATCCTCCTGTTTTAGGTTATTTAGAGGAAAAAATATTAATATTTCCATATTATTGACTCCGTATGTCAACCAGTTATTTCAACTTCATAAAATAAATTTTGTTTTGATAATAAGCCAATAGTTTTGCATTTATTGAAGAGATCTCATTGGTATTTTTTTTAAAAATTAAAGCCTGACAGAGATAAAATATTAAACTGGGTGTCTCTAATTGGAAAAACTACTTTTGTTTTATATTTTGACCCAAGTAATAGAAAACAGTGTACTCCTCCCACATTGGTCATAATAACACACTGGTATTGAAGTTCATTTGTCAACTGAACATCCATTCTGAACAGCCATTAATAGTGTTCCTCTATTTTGTTAGTCTTCCTCAGAACTAACAGATTATTACAGCCCCAATTTTGTGTTGTCTGTAAACTTTGAAATTATACTTCTGTTTCCCAAATCGAAATAATTTAAGCTTCTGCTAAGTAACAAGGGCACCCAGCACTGATCATCAAGGAGCACCATTTCACACTGTGCCTTACCTCTTTGCGATTTAGTTCCCCATCCTCATCTTCGAAAGGGCTAATCTCTACGAAAGAATCTGGGATATTTTGGGCTCCGATTGCAGTGATATTGCTTACTGGCCATCTCTTTGGTCTGACACTGGGCTCCTTTTCCCCTTTCAGAGTCCCATTTGTAAATAACACACGAAACTCCTTCTGAAATGCAATCCAATAAAAAGGCATGAAATAATGTGATTTGAACAATTGTAAATCAGTTAACAACTTTGTCAAGTTAATGCATATAGGAGGCCAAGATACTAAAACAATGCCACAGGAGAATTTCAGGATTTTTGTGAAAGCCACCAGAAAAGCAAACCAAATATAGACTAGAATCATGGAAAGATTACAGCAAGGAAGAGTATTTTGCCTCTAATGTTTATGCCAGTTTTTGCAAGAGCAGCTGAACTAGTCCCAATCCCCTGCCCATTTGGTCTATAAAAGTTATTTTTTAATCAATCTGGTCAGACAAGTTACAACAAACCTCCATGGCAAGTTGACCCTAAATATTCTGGCCCAAAGGTCGGTACACTACCATTGTACCATTGAGAGCCTTTCTGCCTGATTTCAAAACATTGACACTTGCATGTTAGGCAAATGTGATCATCAGTGGACCACAGAAACACAGCTTGAGTAAATTAGGATTTGGATGTAGGTTTGTTCGCTGAGCTGGAAGGTTCATTTTAGTGTTTCCTGTTTTCTAATTATATGTTTGGGTTTCCTTGGGAAGTAGAAAGCAGGAAACACTAGCAGTGTTTCATCCAGAGGCTCACTGATGATGTTACCTAGTATGGTGACAAAACGGCTAAAAATGAACCTTCCAGCTCAGCAAGCAAACCTACATCCAGAACCACAACCTGAGCTACAAATCTTCTCAAAACTCACAAACTGGGAGTTTTTTTTCTCCTCAGGTAAATATCTATTTCCCTTTGAAAATAACTCTCCTTCCACCACATGCTAAAACAATGCATCCCAGGCTTGAATTACACTCTGTACAAAACAGTATTTC
Organism: Chiloscyllium punctatum; assembly: GCF_047496795.1. Classification (NCBI taxonomy): domain Eukaryota; kingdom Metazoa; phylum Chordata; class Chondrichthyes; order Orectolobiformes; family Hemiscylliidae; genus Chiloscyllium; species Chiloscyllium punctatum. The sequence goes on along the minus strand of NC_092778.1, from coordinate 62,073,927 downwards.
CTCATGTCACTTTTGGTTCATTTGCTCTTCACTCTAAATCATTGTCAATTGGATCTCAAGCCTTTTCTGTTTTCTCTCTTATCTACTCTGCTGAAACCCCTCCTGATTTTGAACAATTCCATCAAATCTTTTCTCAATCGTCTCTTCCCTAAGGTGAACAGCCTCAGCTATTCGTACAAGTAAAGTCCCTTACACCTGGAATTACTCTTGCAAACCTTCAATCCATTATCTCTCATGCCTTCAGTCCTTTCTAAATTATGTGCTCAAAATTGGTCACAAAACTGTAAATGAGGTCAAACAAACGCTTTATCTAACTTGCTTTCTTTTGTATCCATGCTTCTCTAAAGCTTCATCCCATTATTAACCCCTTTCTCAATCTATGTTGCAACAACATTTGCATAGATGACACCATATCTTTCTGTTCCTGCATGCCTTTATTGTTTGTTCCTCATTTTTCCAAACAAAATGTATTACTTCTCTCTTGCCTGCATTAATAAAACCTCCATAAAACATAATATATCCAGTTCATAGCAGTCAAGTACAGGGGGAGCTGGAGGTATATGATTTTACATAGACGGAGGAAAGTAGATAAGGGATGTAAGCTATACTGAGTATCCAAGGAGTAGACTAAGGTTTATTTTTATCTTCACATCTAGCCTGAAGTGGTAATGAAAACAGCTGATGGATTTAAAACTAGAAGCACGAGGCAGACAAAGGTATTTATGGAATCAGAAGACAGCAATATCAAAGGTAGACTACAAAAGAGTAGTTTTGATGGAGTAGTTCACCATGTTAAAGGCAAGAATCAGAGGAAGAAAAGTTACAGTTGCAAAGCATGTTGTTTGTGAATTTGATCAGCAAGGAGGACTCAAATGTACAAAGCTGATTGCTGTCTCCAGAACATCTAATTCTTGGAAATTCCCTCTACTGTACATTGTGTCCACCTGGATCTCTTCCAGCTTACAGAGCCGCACTGACTCCATACCAATTTACTACCAGATAATGACATTCCTAGAAAAGTTGTAAATTAAAAGAAAATTCTGAGTCTTTCGTGGTGTTCCTTTATCTCTGGACCAGAAGGTCTGGCTTCATGTCCCATCTGTACCGGGACATGAGTCATGTCTGAACAGGTAAGTTAGAACTAGTTTTCTAGGGCAGACAGTCATGTCATGACAATATCACTGGATTAGAAATCTGGCCTGGGTTTTAAGTCTCACTACTATAGCTGTTGGTATTTAAGTTCAACAAAAGGAGGCTGGTGTGGTATCATGCTAGTATCCCTTTTTTGGGCCTATGGTCTGAGTTCAAGCCACACCTATCCTAGAGACGTGTCATAACATGTCTAAAAAGGCCATTTTAAAACAGAATTGGTAAGATGCTAAAAGACTGGGAAGAGAACTGTGGTTTCTCAAAATTCCAGAAATAAGAAGAAAGGTTACAATTGGGGATATAAAACGAAATGCAGAAAGAGAAATGTATGTAATGTAGCTGACTTTTATCACTTATTACTGTTGATTAATTGTTCTATTTCTAACTGTATGTGAAATCTTGATGAAACTGAAAACTATATTATCCAGTATTTTTTGCGAATCTTCACACTACTATTGTAAGCAGAAATAGTGTATTTTACAGGGTGAACCACAACCAGAAGAAATGGTAAAAAAATTATGGCTGAGGCCAGGATACTGACATTATTTTATGTTTGTAACTGGAAGATGACAGATATCTTTCTTAATTCAGAAAGATGAAAAGAAATTTTCATCTCTGGTGTTTGAGTACTGTAATGGGATGTTGTTGGGATTAATGGGATTGCATTTTGATCATAATTCAAAGTCTTTAAATGTATTATATATATAGTTTGATTTATTCTATTTATTTTTCATTACTTTTGCTGAATAAACTTCACTTTTATGGTTAAACCTGAAACTGCAACATTATGTGTTCACCTTTCAGTAAAAGACGACCTCATCAAAACTAAAATCAAAATATAACGTGATCTATTAAGCCAGATTTCAGTCTGACATCTGCCTTGTCCTGTTGTTATGAAAATTTGGGTGTACTATACCTTTGGGAGAGTAAAAGCTAGCAGTGAAAGCACCAAGTGTTCTCAATAAAACACTTAAGTAACATGTGATCCAGCTACTGGGGTAGCCGGTTGCCTGGAAATGACAAAACAGATTTGAATTAGGCCAATCAGTTCAAATTATACCTCAAAAACTACCAAATTCCAATCAAGTTTGAATTGAGTATATTGACAATCTTAAAAGCCAATGACACAATCCGATGCTTTGGGGTATAAGATTGGGGAAAATTGAACAGTTGGGAGGAGAACTGCCACCCGACCAACAGATGTAGACTGTTAGAACACTCTGAGAAGGTGTTTGCATAAAGATAAACCTCAACATTGACCTGGAGAGCCAATCTACCGATGAAGATAAAGAGAAGATTCAACCGTTGGCTGGTTTTAAAATTTGGATTTTTCTGTAAATCTTAATTTAGAATTTGGAATAATCTAGTATTATAGAAGGGAAGGTAAAAGATGGGTTAGAGGGAGGAATTGTAAATAGTTATTTGTTAATCATTCTCTGGGTTGGGATATCTGGTCAGCATGGTCGAGTTGGACCGAAGGGTCTGTTTCCATTCTGTACATCTCTATGACTCTGTTATACTTTAAGAAATAAAGTTGTTAATTTTTCCTTTAATTAGTTCTTAGCCTATCTAATTTTCACAGATTACTGCATGGGATAAATCCTTTCTGTATGGCTGGTTTAAAATTAAGGAGAGTTACCCTGTGTCGTAACACTGTAATAATATCAGGTGGGATCGCAACACTGCTTAAAGTCATGACCTTCTCCAGACTGTTGATCCAACAGAATGATTTATTTCTGTGGGTTTTTATTTTTGTTTTTTTTTTCTAACCAGCACACAACATATTTATGAAATATTCTCTTATTTCTGTGGCTTGAGCCTTCGAAGAGAAGGTATAAGTAGCTTGGTGACCACAAAAATCCTAATTTTTCCTGCAACTGTCTTAGTTTAGTTTCTTTTATAACCCTCCCTTTCATTCTGCTAGTGCCCACAAACACTTCCTAATCATGGGACCGTCTACTTTTATCTATTATCCATTTTATCTAGTTGCTTTAGGCCACTTTTCTCATCTTGAGATCTATCAGGATGACCACCAGAAATCCTCTATATCTTTTCCTCCAGAATGAATCCTCCAAATACGTACCGGATCTCTAGTTATCCAATGTTGTAGCCCCTGCTGTGAAGCTATGGCCTGCTCAGCTTGGACATCTAGCCAGTTTTTATATTTAGTGATTTCTGAGAAGATTTGTAGCTCAGGTTGATGATAAGTATGTAAGTTAGCTTGAGATGTTTCATCACCATACAAGGTAAGATCATCAGCAAGAGTCTCTGGTGAAGCACTGGTGGTATGTCCTGCCTCTCTATTTATAGATCTTGGTTTCTTAAGGTGGGTGTTGTCATTTCCAGTTCTTTTTTTCAAGGGAAGGTAGATAGGGTCTAAATCAACGTGCTTATTGATGGAATTATGGTTAGAATACCATGCCTTTAAGAATTCTCGTGCGTGTCTTTGTTTCGCCTGTCCACGGATGTGTGCGTTGTCCCAGTGTGGTGTCCTTCTTTGTATGTATAGAAACTAATGATAGTGGATCATGTTTTTTGGGAAAGGAGGCTACTGTTGGATTGTCTACATTGCCAATGGATTTAAATGTTCTTGCGAAGGCATCTCTGATGATACTTTTTCAGGGCTTTGAAGTGCCTGTTGGGTTGGCCAAGTCTCTGATGCATATAGGAGCATGAAGATCACTGTTATCCCGTAAAACATAGCCTTAGTCCAAAACTAGGTACCATGAACCTAGTCACAAATAAATCTCTTGATAGTCACAAGTAAATCTCTTAATAAATTCAAAAGAAAGTTCTTTCAAAAAATGGTGAGAATATGTATAACACACAACTACATTGAGTGTTTGAGGTGTGAAGCAATGATGCAATTAAAGGGCAGCTAGCTAAGTACTAGGAAGAAAAATAATAGAAAGATGCACTAATAGAATGGGTGGAGTAAGATGGAAGGAAGTTTATGTGGAAGGTAAACATGACATGAAAGAACTGGGTGTTTCAGTGCTGTTTAGTCAATGTAAGAAAGCCTGATGTGGCTAGTACATTCTAAAGTAATGGGTTCCTTTACTTACTGAAGTAGCTGCTGGCAGATGCAGAGAAACCATATAGTTAAACTGTGGTCCAGTGAGGGCCCAGACATCAGGTACTGAGTAGGCACACTCTGTTGTGATCCTTAGAAGATTTGACTCTTCTAATTGGGCTTCAGAAAGCAATGGTTCTGGGATGGACACCGCAATGTCCAGCTGGGACTGTACATAAAATACAAATCACAGATGATACAAAATTATTCTGCTAATCATCATTGTTTTGGTTTAACATATCTCACCAACTAATATTTAAAAACAGTTTAATGGTTTCTGATAATCTGATTTCCAAGCAAAATGCCAAGTGATTTTATGAACTGCTTATAGGCAGGACAAGTTTTATTCCATTTGTTTCTTCAGTTTCTTGGATCTCCCCTTACCCCATGACTCCACTGCCTATCTTGAACTGAGATGGCAGATAGTCTGTCAACAATGCTTGTTCAATGGCCAATAACACCAGGAGGATAGAATGGTCCCAGATTTCATTTATTTTCTTTCTTCTGGAGAATTACCTCCCACTCTCATATAGGCCTAAACTTCTTTGCCCAGACTAATACAAAGTGTTATACTTCCAAAAGTCAACTGGAGAATTTTCAGGAGCTGATGGCTTAGTGGCATTATCACTAAATTATTCATTCCAAAATCCTGGAAATGCTCTGGCATTCCAGGTTTGAATCCTGCCATAACAGATGATGGGTTCTGAATTCAATAAAAATCTGTAATTACAAATCCAATGTTCACCATAAAACTACTATTGACTATAACAAACAGGTATGGACACATCTGTCCTCATGTGGCCTACATGTGACTTTAGACCCACAGCAATGTGGCTAACTCTTAAATGCCTCTCGGCAGTAAATGTTAGCTTAGCTAGTGATGCCTACATCACATAAATAATCCATAATAAGGATATAGCATATAAGGTCCTGGGGAGTATAGACAAGGTGGATGTGAACAGAACGTGTTCTCTATTGGGACAATCTAAAATTATGGGTCGCCCATTTAAAAAAAGAGCTTAGGGAAATTCTCTTTCTAAAAAGGTTGTAGAAGCAGAGTCTTTGAATAATTTTAAGGTAGAGCTTGAATGGTTTTGTGCATTTGACGTTACAATAAGACCAGCCATGATCTTATTGAATGGCAAAGCAGGCTAAAGAGGCTGGATAGCCTAACCTGATCCTTGTTCATTAAACTGGAGCCAATCTTTACAGAGTCCAAAATAACTTTTCTAATGCTAACTCTGTTTTTCTGTCAACAGATACTGCCAGACATGCTGAGCCTCTCCAGGGATGTTTATTCGTTAAAAATCTAATAGTGGATAGAAATAAGAATAACAAATCATATTAAACTGTGGTCTATGTGCTGATTACCTTTGTTTCCTCGGATGCAGTTTGCTCCGAAACAGTTCCTGCTAAAGGGTGCAGTGTCATGGTCTTTGTGAATGCACATTCTCCTAAGGGTAAGAAAATATTCAACATTAGCTGTGGGTGCCTCATGTAATCAGTTTCACTGAATAAATAAGTGGTATTGCATGAGCACACACCTTGAGCCAGAGGCAACAGGTCCACTGTGGTTTGGCCGAGGATAATTACCTTCTCGTCTTTTTTTTTCTTCTCTTTTGGTAAAACCTCAATTACTGTCACTATAGTTTTATATAAAAAAGAAACATTTAGAAATAAAGTATAAGCAATTATCCAGACATACTTTGACAACAGAACAAAAAAAGATAAACGTTCCCAAATGACAAAGTTAATTTTAATCTCTAGATTAGATTCCCTACAGTGTGGAAACAGGCCCTTCGGCTCAACCAGTTTATACCGACCCTCTGACGAGTAACTCACCCAGACCCATTTCCATCTGACTAATGCAATTAGCACTATGGGTAATTTAGCATGGCCAATTCACCTAACCTGCATATCTTTGGACTGTGGAAGGAAACCGCCCTGAAGAAACCCATGCAGACATGGGGAGAATGTGCAAACTCCACACAGTCAGTCACCCAAGACAGGAATCAAACCTGAGACCCTGGTGCTGTGAGGCAGCAGTGCTAACCACTGAGCCACCATGCCGCCTTAATACCTCGTTCTCGGTTTGGTGTCAATTTTTATCTGCTTATGTTTTGGGAAGCACTTTGGAACAGACACTATATAAATGTACTCTGTTGTTAAATCAATTATAGCAAAATATTTTACTCAGGAGGTAAAATCTTCATCCAGATTTTGCTGTTCCAAAGATATAAAAAGTCAAGTGTTTGCTATCATTATTCTGTTAAATTTACAGCAACTTCTGGCAGCTGTGCACACACAGTTAAACATGGAAATCAAGATGTTGCTACGAGTGATTCTCAGCTTACCATAAGATGCACTGTTAAAATCCTCATAGATGGAAATCAATTACAAATCATTGAATTAACATGAAAATCCAATTTAACCCTGATACTTTCACTATGAGAATCTTTGAAAATGTTAGTGTCAATGCAATGTAACTGGGTTTTTAGCAAAATACAGTCATATCATTGATGGATAACCTATCTGGCCTTAGAAAACCTGTTTAGAATTTTTAAAATGGAAATTTTAAATAATAATAGAAAGAAATTGTAAATATCAGTTTCTGGTGAGAGTGTCAGAGAAATTTGCCCAATAAGTTAGAGATCACAAAGCACAGTTTGAAGTGAAATTGACAAACAGTTTATTACAAGCGATGCCGCTGGAAGAGAAACTGACTAGGCTGACACAGAACTGACAGCCTGTACAGGTACATCAGAATTTCTCTTCCCAGAGCTGAGGATGAGACCAGTTTTAATAATAATGCTGCACAATAAGGCTAATTAGAAATGGGGAAAATACAATGCATCTGGAAATGGAGTAATCTAATTACAATGATGCCAATTGGAAAATAGTTATCGGATGAATGCCCTGTTCCTTCACACAATGCAACATCCTGACAGTATCAATGGTTCCATTCCTCTTCGCAGGTAGGTGCTAATGTATCCTCTGAAGTGGTGAGTTGCTTCCATTGTCTTGTGCTAGGAGCAATGCTCTTGCTGGTACCTCTCTGTCTGACCTGCTCTTTGTGTGGCTTTAGTATTGCTGGGTTGAGAAGATGCCCTTGGGGCTTTGGGATATCTGTGGTGCTCTGTATTTGTTAGTGAGCTTGAAATGTATTCCTTTGTCTGCATGTGCTGTCTGGTTTGGCTTGTCAGACTGTTTGGGCATTCTGGGTGTTTTTTGGTACCGTTGGCCAATTTTGCTTTTGTGGACCTATCATGTGTTAGCAGGATGGAAAATCTTTTCCCACAGAGAGAAAGAGAATTAACAATTTAATAACTTTTGATCAGAACAACTGACCAAAATACAATATTGTGGTCATAATCAGGCAAAACTAAAGTCAGGTCTCAATATATGGAGACACTGCACGAATATTCTCTCACTCAGAACTGGATGTTTTTATTTGACCATATCTGCAATAATTAGAAGTCCTGGTTATTGCAGCGACTAAACTTCTGTTATCTAGTTTAACAGTATATTAGTATATTTAATTATTTAATATTCCTGGGTTCAGTTCAATGGTATAATTAACTTTAACAGTCTAGATTTTGCTGATATTATAACATATCCTGCACCTCTGTCCTTAAGAATATCTTAGTTCTAATATGCTTCAGTCTTATTCATCTTCATACCTATCTGTATGTATATGAATGCTTGTAATTCTATGGTTAATTAAAGCAGAAACTTACAAATTACAGGTTTGTGCACCAGGTTGTCTAATCCTTGAATCCCATCAAACGTGCAGTCAAAACTGGTTGTAAAGTTGTACTCTATTTCATTTTCTGTCATCTGCAATTTTCCAGAGTCTCCAAGTTGGAAGTTATTATATTCCGCATGGACATAAGTCACTGGGCTCTCTCCTTTGCTCCCTTTCTGTGAGGCAAATAGAACAGACTAGTCATGATCTTTTTTTTATAAATGAGCTTCTGAAATAAAGAAGACTTGCATTTATACAGTACTTCACATGACGTTATGATCCCAACTAACAATAATGTTAGACAAGTCAGATGACAAAGTGAAACCCATCTTTGCAGTTTTATTACTGAGGTGATTAGTCACTGAACATATTCCCATGAGCTGCCAGTGTCCTTTTAACATAAGAATACAATCACTGGCTTATTAGCTCAGTTGGCCAGATCACTGCTTTGTGATGCAGAATAACAACAACTGCATGGGTTCAGTTTCCACACCTGCTGAGGTTACCATGAAGGTCTTACTTTATTAACCTCACCTGAGGCATGGTGATCCTCAGATTAAATTCATCACGAGTCATCTCTCTCTATCTCCCTCTCTCTCTCTCTAATGAGAAAGTGGCCTTATAATCTGCTGGGACTATGGCGACTTTGCCTTTATTACGCAAAAGAAATACATTTTTAAAAACGTGATACATGTAGCTTGTTATGGATCAGACCAGGCCCCCTCAAAATATTTTAAGAAGGTAACTTAGACCCTAACTTTTTCTTATTTTTAAAGAAAATTATAAAGCATTTGTTACTGATGTGATGCAACTGGTCAAATTACTCGACGTTAAGCAAAACACAATTTATTTAAATATTGTTGTTAAAATATGATAGAAGAGAAAGGAATTTAGAATAACTTAACTCTCTTGGAAAACTTAAGAGAATAATAAGTACAGTAACTATTACTAATTAACTGTTGCAATACAGTAACATCCCATAAACACATCCTTTAGCAAAAAGGACGATTCAAACACACAGTCTCACATGCAGGAGAAAAACAAACAACAGGAAATTCAGAGAGGGTAGCAGCCACGAGACAGTCTCTGAAATTTCCAATTCAAAGAGCTCTGATGTTACAGAAAACAACAAAACCCAGAAATCTGGATCAGCGACAACTGGCCACATCCACTCAGGCTGTTTTAAAAAAACCAATAGCCAGCTAAACTGTTTACTCAATAGGTATTCAATATGCAGTTAGATCCCCTAGCATTATGTATAACCAATGTTATACAAACAGATTATTTGATTATTATCACATTGCTGTTCGTGTGGTATCCTGTGTGCAAATTAGCTGCTGTACTTCCTGCATAACAGCAATGGCAGCACATCATTAGCAGTAATACTCTTTGGAACACCATGTGTCTGTGAGAGGCGCAATATAAATGCAAGGCTTTTCTTTTGAAGAATCAACTCACAAATGCAGTCATCTTTTGTTTAAGTTATGTATGTACTAAATGTAAAAGACCCTTAAAATGTCCCAATTATACAAGCTCTGATGGCTGGAGATACTTACCAAGTTTCTGGCCCTCAGTACTGTGATTTGCACAGGCACTGGACTGCGTTCCTTCAACTCGCCCACAGGATTCTCCATATGTATATCCCGCTTGTGGAACTACGCCAAAGGTATCTTTTATGGTAAAGCATAAAAAGAAAAAGAAATCACTAACAGCAGATACAGAACTCAAATGTACGCACTAATTCACGATGAGTGTGCTTACAACAAGAAGAATGGATATTATTGCAGAATGGGTTAACATGCAGATTTCCAACCTAATTTGCATCCAATCCTAAACAACTCATTAAACCATCATCTCTCTCCAAACCTACATAACCTTGGTTTAGACCGTGTTGTTTCTAATATTCCTTATGCCACCACAGAATTTGGTATTACATTGATTTAAAGAAGCCGTATATGTTACTTCAGTTGTCTGTTTCTGTATATTTTCATTGGATGTGGGAGTTGCTGCAAATTCCTAATTGTTCTTGCACAATGTGTCTTGTCGGGATACTTAAGGATTAGCTACATTGTCCAGAGGCTTACTTAGACTAAGTAAAATGTATTCCGGATTTCCTCCTGAAGGACATTAGAACAAAGACCAAAGAAAATTTACAGCCCAGGAACAGGCTCTTCAGTCCTCCAAGCTTGTGCCAATCCAAATCCACTGTCTAAGCCTATCGCCCAATTCCAAAGGATCTGTATGCCTCTGCTCCTCACCTACTTATGCATCTGTTCAGACACACCTTAAATGAATCTACCATGCCTGCCTCTACTATCTCTGCTGGCAACCCGTTCCCTCTGTGTAAAGTACTTTCCGCGTGTATTCCCCTTAAACTTTTCTCCTCTCATCGTGAACACGTGACCTCTTGTTATTGAATCCCTCACCCTGGGAAAAAAACTTATCTCTATCCACCCTGCCTATACTCTTCATGACTTTGTAGACCTCAATCTCCTTTTTTCTAATGAAAACAATCCTAACCTACTCAACCTCTCTTCATAGCTATCACCTTCCATACTAGGCAACATCCTTGTAAAACTTCTCTGCACCCTCTCCAAATGGACCAAATCCTTTTGGTAATGTGGCGACCAGAACTGTACACAGTATTCTAAATGAAGCCAAACCAAAGTCTTGTACAATTTTAACATGACCTGCCAGCTTATACTCAATACCCCATCCAATGAAGGCAAGTATACCATATGCCTTCTTGACCACTCTATCACCCTGTGCAGCCACCTTCAGGATACAATGGACCTGAACTCTCAGATCTCTCTGTTCATTAACTTTTCTCATGGCTCTTCCATTTACAGTATAGTTCACTTTAGAATTCGACCTTCCAAAATGCATCATTTCACATTTGCCAGATTGAACTCTATCTACCACTTCTCTACCCTACCCTCCAGTATTCTTTGACAGTCCCCTATGCTTTCTGTTAATCCACAAACTTACTGAAGAGACCACCAATGCCCTCTTCTACATCATTTATGTATAATACAAACAAACGTGGCCCCCAGCACTGATCCCTATGGAACACCACTGGTCATCTTTCTCCATTTCGAGAAACTCCCTTCAACTACTACTCTGTCTCCTGTTGCTCTACCAGTTCTTTAGATAGAACACATTAGTCAAACAATTAGATTTTTATGATAATCAGCAATGTTTCCATGGTCACCAGCTTTATATTTCAAGCATTTTTCAAGTAACTGAATTTAAATTCTACCACCTTGATGGGATTTGAAATGAAGTCCCAGTCCCTTACCTGGACCTCTGGATTGCCTAACTGAGTGTTATCCCCATTTTGTCACCACCTCCCCACTTACATCGTTCAATGCGTGATATAAAGGACATTATTTAAAAACTGGGTATTGAGGTACAGTGAAAAAGATCAGTTCCTCAACATTTCGTCTTCAGTGCTGACAGCGAATGGAACAAAGGGTCGGTTTGGGGAGGAGAAGGGAAAAGAGAAGGGTCGGGGAAGGTTAGAGGTATGGATGGGTTGGTGTTTTGATAAAGGATCCCTTTGACTGACCCCCACCCTCCCTCCCTCGGTGTGGCTCCAACTCTGATGCTATCATTCACTCACTCTCTCTCCACCCACACACAGCTCAGGCAATGCTCCCTTTCACTGTCACTCTGTATTTAGGCCCCGTAACGGGGTGCTCACTCTCACCCTTCACCCCCATTCCCATCCTCTACACTTCCCCCGCCCCACAAGTGGCACTCAATCTCTCCAGCTCCTCATCCCCCACGGAGGTACCCCCTCACCCTCCCCCTCCCTTCAGTCTCCCACGGGGGCCTTCCATCCCTCTCACCCTCCAGCGAGAACCAAAGGCTCCGGCTTGGCGTTGGGTTGTTGCCATGGGAACGGACCGGGGCCGACGCTCGAGCCACTCAGCGACAGGGAAGCCGCCCGGGCCAATAGGAAGGAGCAGCGGACCAGACAAATGGGATGGAGGGAAATGGAAGCTGCAGCCAATGAAATAGAGCAACAGCTCGGCAAATGGGGTGGAGAGAAATGGAAGCTGCAGCCAATGGAATGGAGCGACGGGTCAGACCAATGAGATGGAAAGGAATTGAAGCTGCAGCCAATGGAATGGAGCGGTGGGCCAGACCAATGGGATGGAGGAAAATGGAAGCCGCAGACAAGAGAAGGGAGCCTGGCCCGGCCAATGGGATAGAGCGGCAAGTCCGACCAATGAGATGGAGAGAAATGGCAGTCGCAGTCAATGGAATAAAAGAGCGGGCCGGGACGAATATGATAGAGGGAAATTGAAGCCGGAGACAATGGGAGTCGGTTTTAACCAATGGGAAAGAAGAATGAACCCGGGCCAATGGAATTGGAGGGGTAGGTCCGATGGCGCGGCGGGTCCGTCCAATGGGATGAAGGGGAAAATGACAGTCGCAGCCGATGGGAGAAGGGTGAAAGCACGGGTGGAGTGCGCAGTCGCAGGATAGTCGGCTGTGCACGTGAAGATAGATAGGTCGGACAGAATTCAGAGGAAGAAAAGTTTGTAATAAGCAGGTTTATAAGCATTACCGGCTTTTTTCCCTTTAACTGCTCAACTTCCATTCTCTCGCTGAGCTCCGGGAGGAAGAAAAGAGGAGGCTGGTCTTATAGTGAACCAAAGGAGCAAGACAAGGAAGGGTATCCTTGTGAACCTGCCGAGTCTCTCACACTAAGCTTCTGTTTAAGATTTTCAGTATTTGCAGGCCTTTGCTTTTTTTTTGAAAGGGTAGTTATAGTTGATTTAAGAGTGGATTTGAATGGTAGAATAATGAATAGCTGTGCCTGAAAGTAAAATTACATTAAAGATAAACACATGGGAAAAGAACCTAACAACATGGAAGGGGATGTATTAAGAATTGTTACACCTAATGTTGAGTTCAGTAGCATGCTTCATCACACATTTAAGTGTTGTTCCTCAAGTATTTAGAGGTGCCAGTGGTACATGGTGGTCTTAGCCTGGCATACCTCAGCATGGACTCCAGTCTCAAGATGATTCAATAGTGATCTCCCAGCCTCATGAACCTTGAAATGAAGCCCAGTGCGGTCTGGAGGCTAAGTGCCAGCGTGATCTGGTTTGGAAGACCGTTGTTCTGAACTTGTATTTTTGCAATGCTTCTTGTTTCTAAATTTTTCTAAGATCGTGTCACTGAAGAAGCTGTATACAGGCACCTTTGTACCTAAGATGGCACTGTAAGTGGCAACATATAAACTTTTTGCTGTACTTATTTGAGTACGTGACAATAAAGCTTACTGTATTCTATTCTTGTGGTGTTTTGGTAGTATCCCTACCTCTGATCAAGGGGTATTGGTTTGAGTCGCATCTCTGTGTCATAACATCTCTGAATAGGTTCATTTGAAAATGTTTGCACAGACCAACATTGAAACTCTGCAGCAGGGTGATAGAGCTGTCTGTACAGCTGCAAGTGAGGAATTGTAATGGCAGTTAACCAGAAACTTGAGGCCTTGAGCATCCAACTGCATTTGGTTTTCCCAATATAAAGAAAGCTGTATTGTAAGCAGGTTGAAAGAGCACACACAATCTGTCACCTCTGAAAGGAGCGGATATCTTAGACATATGGTGCAAAGGCAGGTTTTGCATTTGCATTGGAAGGGTACAAGGTACCGTGGATAATGAAGGAGTGTCACAGTGGAAATGGTCCCTTCAGAATTTGGAAAAATGGTGTGAGAAACGAAGCTCACTCACTTCAATAATTTCAATCCAGACGATCTGAATCAGTAGTGTCATTTATTTTGCTCTTGCAAGAGGGGTGTGGTGTCCACTAAATTCAACTAGTACACAACTTATGTAATTTGTTTCCCTTCTCTCCTCCCATTTCTCCTCCTCCCACCCCCCCCCCTTTTAAATCTCCCACTTCTCTAAGACCAGCCCCCATTACTCTTGTTTATCTCTTGCCTTATCTGGCCCTGTCTGTGACAAAATGCTTATTTCTGGCCTCACAAGGCCGTTTGACCACCTCCGTCTCTGGTCCATTGTTAGGTATATCCTCCTTCACTACCATCCATTTCCCTTATTTATTATGACCTCATGACTTCTTGATTGTGGTTTGTTCTTATTTTTGCAGAAGAGGGAAATAGATGCTTATAACTACTGTTTGTACAGGCATATCTAGCTTAACCCCCATCCCCTCACAGCACCTTATCTATTTGTCTGTAACATCTACCGTTGTTTGCAGACGTTTCATTCTTGCATGCACATTTTAGCTAATACAAAAACAATTATGTATTTCCTTCACATAGTTTTCACTCTTGTTGACTAGCTCTTGGCTGAAACAATTATACACTGGTGTGAATTCATTTACCTTGCATAAGTAATTATGAATGCAGAAGTAACACTACTTTACCTATATCCCACAATGTAGTGGAAAGGCATGTCAGAAGATGGTCCATTGGCTGTCTAGGGGTGGCATGGTGGCTCGGTCATTAGCACTGCTTCCTTACAGCACTAGGATCCCAGCTTCAATTTTCGCTTCAGGCGACTGTGTGGAGTTTGCACATTCTCTCTGTGTCTGCAATGGGTTTCCTCCCACAATGCAAAGATGTGCAGGTCAGGTGAATTGACCATGTTAAATTGCCCATAGTGTTAGGTGCATAAGTAAGTGGGGAGTGGGCTGCTGCTGTCTGAACTGTTGTGCTCTTCCAGCACCACTAATCCAAAATCTGGTTTCCAGCATCTGCAGTCATTGTTTTTGCCTTGCTAGAGTCTGGGTCTGGGGGTAACTGGTATGGTTGGATTCTGGGTTGGGGTGGAGGTCATTAGTAAAGGTGGAGTCTGGATCAGAAGGGTACTGGTATGGTGGAAGTCTGGGTCTGAGGGAGTTGTGCTGGAATCTAGCTCTGGTGGTGGAGTTGTATTGTTGGGGTCTGGGATTGTGTTGCTGGACTTTGGTTCGGGGAGGGGGGGAGTGGATATGTTGCTGGTGTCTGGGTAGGGTGTTGTGTTGCTGCAGTGAGAGAGGGTCATTGTGTTGGTTGAGTCTGGGTCTGGTGGAGGGGTGTTGTGTTGTTGGGGGTTTGGGTGTAGGAGAGGGGGTTGTGTTGGTGGAAGTCAAGATTAGAGAGATGCTGGAAAAGCACAGCGGGTCAGGCAGCATCCGAGGAGGAGGATTTCCTGATGAAGGGCTTTTGCCCGAGACGTCGATTTTTCTGCTTCTCGGATGCTGCCTCACCCGCTGTGCTTTTCCAGCTCCACTCTAATCTTTGACTCTGATCTCCAGCATCTGCAGGACCCACTTTCGCCTTGTGTTGGTGGAGTCTGGGGGAAGAGGAAGGACATTCCCTGCTTTTTTTGCTCTCCAGGAACAAAAACTGAACTGAGGAAGGCTCACTTGACCCGAAACGTTAACTCTGATTTCCTCTTCACAAATGCTACCAAAACCTGCTGAGCTTTTGCAATGATTCCCGTTTGTGATTCGCAACCTCCGCAGTTCTGTAGGTTTTTATCGATTGTCGCTGTCCCAGAGTCCGGGGCCGTTGCCTGGTGACGGAGCAACCAATAGGTGCGCCGCGCGTGACATCGGCAGCTCTGACCTTTCACCTGTATGGATTTTAATTCAGTAAAGGAGGAGGAAACGTGGCTATCGTCCTGCAATCCGTCATTAACAATAACGTCAATGCTCGGCGATTGAATTTTATAAAATCTGTGGGACGGTGATGGTTTAGTCGCTACGAGAGGACGGGGTTAGAGGTCATAGCGCGGTGGTTGATGGGATGATGGCGGCCGGTACTGGCAGTGAGTAACCTGGAGATCTGGAGGGAATGGCGGAGGCGTGAGACGTGAAAAAGAGGGAATGGTGGGAGAGGGTTGAGTAATGGGGTGGGGAGCCTGAGGGAATAGAGCGGGAAAGGTGGGAAAATAGAGAAATAGTTGGGAATGGGATCAGGGAGAAGAAGGAATAGGGACGGATGTGAGGGTGAGAAACGAATGGGGACAGGAATTGGTACAATGACAGAGAGGTGTGGTTCATTGGGGACATGAGGTGATGGATGAGCAGCTTTAAGTTGAGGAGTAGGGGCATGAAAGAGCTGTTAAGGTGGGCAGTACGGAGCAGTCTCGAATGCCTGGCTTGTACTACCTTCTCCAATATTAAATACAGTCTCCTTAACCGTTCATAATACTAACAAGAAATGCTGAGAATATTTGGTAGATAGATCTGAAACATTAGCTGTTGGTGCACGTCGCAGCATCTGTGCAAAGAGTTTTAGTTTGTTTCTTCACTAAATCCAAGGCAATTAGGATAAGTTAATCATAAAGCTTCTTTTCCTGTTTCATAATACTTAGTGTTGCTCTGTGACTGGAATATACTAAGTCTGGGACTAGCTGTGGTTTTGTTTTGTTGTATCGTCATAGTCTGACCAGACCATTGGGGCTGCTCTCTCATTCAAGAGCAAAGCAACTGGTTGTAGTTTAACCTGAGGGCCACCAGACCTCAGTCAAGGGAAGAAGTTGAGAAGGAGTGTCCCTCATGGTAACCTCAAACCGGTGATAGGAATTGAACCCATGCTGTTGGCATCATATTGCTCTGTAAACCAACAAGGTGAAAGTGAGGATTACAGATGATGGAGATGAGATTCGAGAGTGTGGTGCTGGAAAAGCATACCAGGTCAGGCAGCAGCTGAGGAGCAAGAGAATTGATGTTTCGGGCAAAAGTCCTTCATCAGGAATGGGACTGTAAGCTGAGGGGGTGGAGAGCTAAATGGGAGTGGGTGAGACTGGGGTAAGGTAGCTAAGAGTGCAATAGGTAGATGGAGGTGGGGTTGATGATGATAGGTCAGAGAGGAGTGTGGAATGGATAGGTGGGAAAGAAAATGGACAGGTCATGAGAGTGGTGCTGAGTTGGCAGGTTGGAACTGGGATGGAGGGGAACTGAGGAAACTGGTGAAACCCAAGGAAACCTAAATACATAAATAGAAAGTGGACCATGCCACCAGTACTTCATCTGGAGGCTCACTGATGATGTTACTGAGTATGGTGACGAAATGTCTGAAAATGAACCTTGTACCTCAGCGAGCAAATCTATATCCAGAACCTCAACTTGAGCTACAAATCTCAAAACTCGCTAACACCTATGGGCTCAATACACTAAAACTGGCCCAAAAATGGGAAACCAATGCCATCCCACAGAGCTGCACTAATGCCTAAGGAAATAGGTACTACATAAATATCTTAAATGCAAATCTCCCCTTAGCACCCCACTAGCTAAAAGAAGAGCAGAGCAAAACGGCTGCAGAATGTTTAGGGAAATGATTAATGATACCCACATCAGACTTTGTAAACGTAACTGGGAAATTTTGTGATTAAAAAAACTTTACTCACTAATGAAACAGACCATGAATGGACAGACACCGTACAACAAGCCATAAAGATTAGTCATGTCAACAGAAAATTAAAAAGCTAGACCTGCAAAAACAAACTAGATAAACTTACACAAAATAAAAACACAGACAACACAGAAGCATGGATAAAAAGCTTATCTGACCGACCCTTAACAGACACTGAAAAAGCTGTCTTAGTAAGAGGATTAAATTACAACCAGGATGCGGACAAGAAAGATTTCTTAGCAGCATTAGAAACAACACTGAAAGATAACCAACTCACAGAAGAAACCCACCAAACCATCAGACAGACAGACAAACCAACATTAAGCAGGAAAAAGGAAGGAAACACACTCAATACACAAGAAAGGAAAGTGCTAGAAAGACTGAAAAATAATTCTTATCCTACCTGCAGACAAAGGACACTTGACAGTCGTTTTATATCAGAGACTATATTGAGAAAGTGTTTGCACCACTTGCAGATACCAACACTTACCACCAAGTGGTACCCCACAACTCGAGAACCGAATCACAGCCCTACTCAAAAAACTTCAGAAATCTGGAGAAATAAATAAGACCGACGTCCAAAAAATGAAACCAGCTGGATTCAACACACCACGCTTCTACGTATTACCCAAAATTTACAAACCAGGAGCCCCCTCAGACCCATAGTCTCGCTACTTGGAACACCAACTTACAGATTGACCAAGAAGCTACACCAAAGACTAAAATACTTAGTAGAAGACTCACGCCACTCCATCCACTCCACACAAGAATTCCTGAAGACCATCAAAGACACCAAGATAGAAGAGGATGAAGTAATGGTCTCCTTTGACGTAACAGCCCTGTTCACATCTGTCAGCATCAACCTGGCCAAGGAAATACTGATTACATTATTAGAAGAAACAAAGACACATACACCAAACACCACCAACTTCATCAGCAAGGACAATGTCGTCAAGCTAGTGGACCTATGCCTTACCACCCACTTCACCATAAACAATAAAACCTACAGACAAACCAACAGAACGCCCAAGGGATCTCTGATATCAGGGTTCTTAGTAGAGGCAGTAATGGAGAGACTCCAGCAAACAGCTCTGCCAACCATCCAACCCAAATTTTGGGTCCACTATGTGGATGACATCTTTGTCATCACCAAGTTAAATGAATTAGAGGAAACCTTCAAGACCATCACCCATACTGGCATAAAATTCACTAAAGCAGAGGAAAACAACATTCCAAGATGTCACAGTAGAGCGAACAGCCAATGGGGAGCTTCGAACCAGCGTCTACGGGAAAACAACACATACGGACCAAATGTTGAGCAATCATCCCAACATCCACAAACGAAGCTGCGTTAGAACATTATTTCAATAAGCCGCCACACGCTGCAGCACAGAGGAACTACGAAGAGCAGAGAAAAATCACCTATACAGTGTATTCAAAAAGAATGTGTACCCAATGATCACATTCTGACGATTTCTCAGCAACAAACCTAAACAAGCAGACAAAACAAGTCCAGAAACCCTAGCCACTCTCCTCTACGTCAAAGACATCTCAGAAGTGACTGCGAGAGTACTCCGACCTCTTGGCATCATGGTAGCCCACAAACCCACCAACACACTAAAACAGCAGCTAATGAACTTGAAAGACCCTAACTAGACAACAAGCAAAACTAATGTCATTTACAAAATAATTTACAAAACTAATGTCATTTACAAGAATTGTAACAAACACTACATTGGACAAACAGACAGAACAATAGCCACCAAGATACATGAACATCAACTAGCCACAAAAAGACATGACCCACTCATACTAGTATCCTTGCATATGGATGAGGAAGGTCACCACTTCGACTGGGACAACACATCCATCCTAGGACAAGCCGAACAGAGACACACACAAAAATTCCTAGAAGCATGGCATTCCAACCAGAACTCTTATCAACAAACACATTGACTTGGATGCCATTTACTACCCCCTGAGAAAAAGAACAGGAAATGACATCACCAACTCAGGGAAACCTGAACACGTAAATAGAAAGCGGGCCATGCCACCAGTGCTTCATCTGGATGCTCACTGATGATGTTACCTAGTATGGTGACCAAATGTCTGAAAATGAACCTTCCAGCTCAGGGAGCAAACCTACATCCATAAAACTATTATGCAATCACGCCTGTGTTCGGATTGTGTTGCAGCCCTAAATGTCTGTATTCAATCATTGCAATCATAGTAATTGATCTCAGGCTAGGTTTCCAGTCACGTGCAAATTAAAGCTCCCATGAATTATGGTCAAACATTATTCAGTGTAGAAACAAAGTGAATAAATAACATGCAGAGCATAAATAATAAAAGATGAAAGGGTGACAAATAGAATGAATGGGAATAGAATAATGCGAAATGTGCAAGCCTTTTGATGAGCATACAGCAGGAAATAGATGGAGGGTAGCTGGATAAAAGGATCACTGAATATTCTTGTTTATATCTTGCATTTCTCTTCAAGGGCTGTATTATCACAATAAAGAAGTAGATTGTAGACAAATAGATGAATTAAAAATAAGAGTTGGTGCTTAAAAAGACAGCAGTGTGTGCAGGCTAGAAGAGTTATCTAGTGTGGAAATCCATCCTACTCCATTAAGATAACAGGCCAGTTTCAATCTCTGATAATATTCACTGAAACATGTATATTCTTATAAAACGTCAGATTCATTCTGAATATTGTGTGGACGATCATGTAGTATAAAGACATTGAGGTTAGAGATTTAAGCAAATCATTTTTTGGAGATTCTTGATCTATCTAATTTTAATTACTGTTGAATGTTTACAACCAATTATGGCAGATCAGCGGCAACATTTTTTTGATCGTGCACTCTAGTTATGAAATGGTTTTGCTACTGCTGTATTTATCCTGCTTTGCCATTTCTTTTAATATGTTCTACAAAGGAAATGAGAACAAAGGCAAAACAAGAAGTGGATGTAATTACTGTTGGTAAACAAAGAATATGTTGTAATAACAATAAAATAATGTGCAAACTTTATAAATGGCAATAGAGGGAGATGAATGAAAGAGGAACGCAAAAGGAGAAAGAATTGGAGATTTGAAGATGAACATTGACAATATATTTTTCTGCTTGAGACTGTGAGCAGTATTAAGAAAAATAAATTTACACTCTCTAAAAGTCTAAGCAATATCGCAGTATCAGACGAAAGTAGGTATTGCAGATGATGGAGACAAATCCAGACCAGGTTTTTCCTAGGTTGCTCTGGGAAGCGAGAAAGGAGGTTGCTAAGCCGCTGGCGAAGATCTTTGCTTCCTCACTCTCCACGAGAGTCATACCGGAGGATTGGAGGGAGGCAAATGTTGTTCCTCTTTTCAAGAAGGGGAATAGAGAAATCCTGGCAATTACAGACCTATCTGTGGTCAGCAAGGCTTTGGAAAGAGTTCTGAGGAATATGATTTATGACTATTTGGAAAAGTGATTCAAGGCAGTCAGTATGGCTTTGTGAGGGGCAGGTCGTGCCTCACAAATCTTTTTGAGTTCTTTGAGGAGGTGATGAAACAGGTCGACAAAGGTTAAGCAGTGGATGTGGTGTATGTGGACGTCACCAAGGCATTTGATAAGGTTCCCCATTGTAGGTTCATTCATAAAGTCAGGAGGTATGGGATACAGGGAGATTTGGCTGTCTGGATTCAGAACTGGTTGGCTGACAGAAAGCAGAGAGTGGTTGTAGATGGAAAGTATTCTGCCTGGAGGTCAGTGTTGAGTCCCAGAGGGCTCTGCTCTTGGGCCTCTGACTTGGAAGTGGAGGTTGAGGGGTGGGTTAGTAAATTTGCTGATAACACAAAGGTTGGAGGTGCTGTTGATAATACCACGGGCTATTGCAGACTGCAGTGCGACGTAGAAGGGATGCAGAGATGGACTGAGAAATGGCAGATGGAGCTCAACCTGGATAAATGCGAAATGATGTATTTTAGAAGGTCAAACTTGAATGCTGAATATAGGATTAAAGACAGGATTCTTGACTGTGTGGAGGAACAGAGGGATCTTGGCGTTCAAATGCATAGATCCCTCAAAGTTGCCACCGAAGTGGATTGGGTTGTTCAGAACGCATATGGTGCCTTGTCTTTCATTAACAGGGGGATTGAGTTTAAGAGCTGTGAGGTTTTGCTGCAGCTCTACAAGACCCTGGTAAGACTGCACTTGGGATATTGTGTCCAGTTCTGGTTGCCATATTATAGGAAAGATACAGAGGCTTTGGAGAGGGTGCGAAGAAGGTTTACCAGGATGCTGCCTGGACTGGAGGGCTTGACTAAGCTCGGACTTTTCTCTCTGGAGAGAAGGAGGAAGAGAGGTCACCTGATCAAGGTATACAGGTTAATGAGAGACTTGGATAGAGTCAATAGCCAGAGATTTTTCCCCAGGGCAGGATTGACTGGCACAAGGTGTTTTAGTTTTAAGATATTAGGAGGAAGGTGTAGAGGAGACGTCAGAGGTAGGTTCTTTAAGCAGAGAATCATGAATGCATGGAATGCATTGCCAGTGGTGGAGGTGGAAGCAGAGTCATTAGGGACATTTAAGCGACAGCTGGACATGCAGATGGACAGCAGTGAATTGAGGGGTGCATAGGTTAGATTATTTTGTTTAGATTAGGAATAATCCGCGGCACAACATCATGGGCAGAAGGGCCTGTTCTGAGCTGTATGTTTCTATGTTCTACGAGATCAGAGTCAAGATTAGAGTTGTGCTGGAAAAGCTCAGCAGGTCAGGCAGCATCCAAGGAGCAGGACAATCAATGTTTCAGGCTGGAAGCCTGAGGGGTGGAGAGATAATTGGGAGGGGGGTGGGTCTGGGGAAAAGGTAGCTGAGAGTGCAGTAGGTGGATGGAGGTGGGGGTAAAGCTGATAGCTCCGAGAGGAGGATGGGCTGGATAAGTGGGAAGGAAAATTGACAGGTGGGACAGATCATGAGGACAGTGCTGAGCTGGAAGGTTGGAACTGGGTTAAAGTGGGGGCAGGGGAAATGAGGAAACTGGTGAAGCCCACATTGATGCCATGGGCTTGAAAGGTCCCGAGACGGAAGATGAGGCATTCTTCCTCTAGGCATTGGGTAGAAAAAGAGTGGCGATGGAGGAGGACCAGGACCTGCATGTTCTCAGCAGAGTGTTGGGGGGTGGGGGAGTTGAAATGTTCGGCCATGGGGCGGTGGGTTTGATTGGTGCAGGAGTCCCGTAGATATTCTCAGAAGCACTCTGCGAGTAGGCATCCAGTCTCCCCAATGTAGAGGAGACTGCGACAGGAGCAATGGATACAGTAAATGATGTGTGGAAATGCAGATGAAGCTTTGATGGATGTGAAAGGCTTCTTTGAGGCCTTGGACGGCGGTGAGGGGGGAGGTGTGGGTGCAGGTTTTGCAGGGGAGTATGGGCTGTTAGGGGGCATGGACCTGACCAAGTAGTCGCTGAGGCAATAGTCTTTACGAGAAGCAGATAGGGATATGGAGGGAGATATATCTCTGGTGGTGGGGTCCGTTTGTAGGCGGTGGAAATTCCAGAAGATGATGTGACGTATACGGAAATTGGTGGGGTGGAAGGTGAGAACCAGGGGTGTTCTTTCCTTGCTGTGGTTGGAGGGGTGGGGTTCAAGGGCGGAGGTGCAGGTGCAGTTGTAGTGAGCAATTATTTGTTAGCTCTGCAGCTATTCTTCATTTGTAAATATAAATTTGGTGTTGATTACTTTTTTCCTTGGGTTACCTGTTATGTTTCTTTTGAAAGCCTGATGAAGAATTAACTGAAAATGATTGCACTCCCAATGTTTTTCACTCACCCAGCACCATAGAATGATTACCCACAAAAAGGGCAGTTTCATCAGTTAAACGCTCGCTCTTTGCAAGAGCAACTTCCCTTATCCCGTTCCCTAATCTTTCTCCGATAGCTCTGATGTGAATAGTTCATCTGATAACATTTCCATGTACTTTGAGAAAGACTTGTGATTATGCATTGTGTGATTGTAATTCAAAATGTTCAATGGGAAATGAAGCGCTCTTGAAATGCAGTCACTTGTTGCGTTGTACAGAGCAAACGCTAACAGCAATACGACAATTACGTAGCTTGTATTGTGGCCATATTCTGCACTCATTGGGACTTCTGTTTCATTACTGAGTTAGTTTGCATTTGCAAGTGAACTGCTTTATTTAAACCTAACTATTCAAATCATCATGCAAATTATTAGAATAATTGTGATTCTATAATGTAATTAGCAATTTTTACGATTTGGAAAACATTGATTTTCTTTACCTCTCCTGACAGTCAATAACTTTGGGCTGTCTTCCTCTCTCCAAGAGCACAAATTGCTGAGTACTGGCCCGACTGAACCATGGTCAATCCGCGAGAAGCTATGTTTAGCGTCTTCAGTGATGCGGAGTGGAGACCAAAACTGGTAGGTGCAAATATTAAAAACAGCCAGAAACAGTTGATAATGGTGTCGGTTTTGCTTAACTGCTTCACATCACAAACTGATGGAAAGCCTAACCTAAAAATGACATAAGATTTTGTCTTGAAGATTTGTTAAGGGATTTAGAAGAAAGTTAAACATTAAATATTGCAGTCAGAGCTAAGATGTATTGAGTTTTTAAACTTGGTATTTGCTATATAATAATCAATGAGTTATTGATTGCAATCAGTTACTGATTGACAATTTTGCATTTATATGATGTAATATTATATCATTTTAATTGAATGGGTGCTTTATTTATACTCTGAGATTATCTTCTAGAGGAGCAGTAAACATGTTGAAAAGGAAATTAAGTCCAGAAAGCTTGGTTAAATTGGCAAAAGGCACAAGAAGTTTTAAGGACTATTATAGTCACTCCTTCATTACCTTTTCTTTTGTATTATAAAGTTAAAAAATTATGCTGACATTTTTTTCTAATGTTTGTTAGAAACAGACAAAATATTTGGAGACAAAATGCCAATTGGAAAGGGGGTGATACGCTAATGAATAGGCTTGAAAAATCAGAGAATGTACCTAACTACCATTTTATACTAGTATTGTGTAAAATTATTAATAGATACTTTTAAGCAGACTGCTTAAACGTATCTATTAATAGTGTTCAAAGCTGTTCTTAGTGAACAGCTTTGAAGATGAGGTAGAAAGTTAGTATACACAATATTTCTTGATTACCTCTGTTTGAGTCAGTTCCAGCCAGATTAGATGAAAGGTATCTCTGTCTGCTTATTTTAATGTTCTTAAATAGAATAGGTTTGAGAAGTTTCAGGCCAGCTTGTAATGAGAATGGCCCACTATATTGGTAAATTTCAGGAAACCAAAATAATCTGTTGTGTCATAGTTGAGTATATTATGGTTGAAAGTGTATGTAAAGCAGGCAATTGGAGCATATGAACATATAAAATAGAAGCAGAAGGAAACCATTCAGCCCCTTGAGTCTGCTCCACTTTTCAAGAAGATCATGACTGATCTTTTTGTGTTTTGAATTCCGTATTTCCAGATCTTGCACATTTCAATCAAATAAACACTCATTCCTAAATTCCAGTGGCCTATCCGATCTGTCATCACAAGACCACCCATTCCTTCAAGGTATCAATCTAATACGCCTCCTTCGAACTGCCCCCAATTCATTTACATCCTTCCTTAAACAAGGAATACTGAATGCAGTATTTGGGATGTGGTTTCACAAATGCCCAGTAGAACTTTTATGTTTAGTTCCCCTCACCAGAAAGGACAGTATCCCGTTCACCTTCTTGATTGTATTGCACTGGCATCGTAATGTTTTGTGACATGTGCACCAGAATACCAGCATCCCTCTGTCACTCAGAATTCTGCAGTGGTTCTTTATATCTGCTTTTTTTACTTTTCTTGACAAAGTGAACAGCTTTACATTTTCCCACATTATACTCCATCTGTCAGAATTTTTGCCCACTCATTTAACCTGACCAAATCTGTCTGCAACTTCCTTCTCAAGTTTTATGGATGCTGAACGATGCCATCAGTCCATTATACCTGCACCACCTCTTCAAATGAGCATTACCTACTGCCAATTTCCTGCTTTATCACCATAACCTTGCATGTTATGTTTATCTGAATAATAATCTAAAATAATATTGAATCTTCCAGGTAGTGCATTTCATGTCCTATTTGCTGTATGAAATTTATTTTTCTCACATCATATTTGCTTCTTTTGTAGATCAGTTTAAGTCTGTGCCCGCTGGTTCTTGATCCTTGTACAAACAGAAACCGTTTCTCCCGAACTACCCTTTCCAACCACTTGTATCTTTGAAAAGCTGTATCAGATCACCTCTTGGCTTTTTTTCCAATGGAAACAGTCCCAGGT
The DNA here is from genome assembly GCF_047496795.1 of Chiloscyllium punctatum. Taxonomy (NCBI): domain Eukaryota; kingdom Metazoa; phylum Chordata; class Chondrichthyes; order Orectolobiformes; family Hemiscylliidae; genus Chiloscyllium; species Chiloscyllium punctatum. Next base: position 62,048,230 of record NC_092778.1, on the reverse strand, counting down.
TTTTCAGTCTATCATCACAACTGATCTTTCTCAACCCTGAAACCATTCTTAGAAATTGCTTCTGCATTCTATCCATTCCATTTAAGACTTTCGTCTAGTGTGGTGTCTGGAACTATACACAATATGTCCTTGTGCCACCTTCACAACATACTTTCCTGCCTATAAAGTAAAACAAAGAACCAAGAATGCTCGAATTCTGAAACAAAAATAGAAAGCACTGGAGAAACTCAGCAAATCTGGCAGCATCTGTAGAAAGAAAGCAGAGTTAACGTTGCACATCTACTGACCCCTTCTCAGAACTGGATCCGAAATGTTAACTCTGCTTTCTCTCCACAAATGCTGCCAAACTGGCTTCCTTTCCTGTCTAACTTTATTTTGTCTGCGAATTTAGCTATCGTACCTTTGCTCCATTTAGCTAAGTCATTGAAGTAAATTATAAAAAGTTAAAGGCCCAGCACTGACTCCTCCATTTGTCGCATTCTGCCACTTAGACCAAGACCCATTTATGCAGACTCTGTTTTCTGCCAGGTAACCAATCTTTTATCCATGCTAATTCTTTCAGCCCCTGCATGAGACACTTTTATATCTCACAAATGCCACAATAACAACAAAGCAATGCTACATTTTTTGGAATCTATTCAAAAACTGATTGGATCTTGAACACTTCTACCTGGAGCATCAAAAATTTTTTTAAAATTGCGTGACTTAATTTCAAATGCTGACAGATCTGTGTTTTTTATAGCATGCTGCAGATTATTAATGAGGCCCCAACAATTACTTGTCTGTCAACCCTTGCAGGGTATCGGTTAGCAGAGCAATCAAACCCTTTGCAGAACCTGGACGTGCACCAGATTGGTTTTCACAAAAGGTAAGTGCTCAGTTTCTGCAGCTTAATAAAAAAAGAAATCTGTCAAAAATTTCAATATTTGGCAATGTCTATGTACTGTAGTTTCTTCTCTTGTGTACCTCCATGTTGTAACTGAATTCAATGTCGATTGGCTAATTCTTTGTCAAGTTTGTATTACCATTTCCTGACTGACATTTTAAAATCCAATTTGCCAAATATGACAAATCACTTCTTAAAGTTATAAAATCAAGTAATTTTAACTCTTCCAAGCCCTGTCTGCCCTTCCTACCACACCCCACAACGTCTCAGGCTGAAATAGATCACCACCTTCGAGAGAACAGTGAGGGATGGGCAATAAATATTGGCTGCATCAGTGATACCCACATCACATGGACAAATGAAAGAAATGGCTTTGAAATTAGAATCGTCTTTGGTACTATTTGCTGTCAGCTTTCCCATTCATCTCTAGCATCACCCATCCCTACTTCTTTCCCATCTGCCACTGAGACACTCATCTACTGCTATAATTGATGTACGACATCTAGATTTCATTGTGTACATTTCTGTTTATCACATAAACTTTTGCTTGCTTATATTCTTTTCATATAGCATTGTGCATCCCAATATTCAGAGCTGTTGGAGACAACAGAGACTCCCAAGTAAGTGTTAAATCCAAATCTGTCTGTATTTCATTAAACAAAATCTGATCATTTTAAATATGATGATTCTTTATAATAATGACCCCACCAATCCCTTTCCAGACGGAAGCGTGGTGAGAAAGGAGAAGTTGTGGAAACTGTGGAGGACGTAATTGTTCGTAAGCTCACAGCCGAGCGAATTGATGAGTTGAAGAAACTTATTAAGGAGACTCAGGAGAAATACAGGTTAGGACTGTACAAATTTTATTTATTATTAGTAATGTGAACAGTTACTATAAAAAAAGCTGGGGGGGCGGGGTGAAGTTGTTTTGTTTTTGCCATCTTTAATCAAGGGTCCATCTTTAATCTAATAGGACTGCAGATGCTGGGAATCAGAGCTTAAAAATGTGTTGCTGGAAAAGCGCAGCAGGTCAGGCAGCATCAAAGGAGAAGGAGAATCGACGTTTCGGGCATAAGCCCTTCTTCAGGAATCTTAAAATCAGGCATGCCCGAAACGTCGATTCTCCTTCTCCTTTGATGCTGCCTGACCTGCTGCACTTTTCCAGCAACACATTTTTAAGCTCCACCAATCTTATCGACACAAAATATTAATACTTGAAGAAGTCAATTTAGTTACTTTTGTCATTTGTTATTAGATTTTCTTTTGGCAGTGCAGAACAGGGTTCTCTCCAACTTGGGGCACTGGGACTATTTTTCTCTCCTTTGACGATATATTCCTTTCTTTTAATTTAAACAGCACTTTTAATTTTAATTACTTGGTCTTCCTGTCATTTCCCCATGTAAACAACTGCATGTTGCCCCTTGACTCTTACTTAATGTTTTGCTTCATTGTTTCTGAACTATTTCGACCCTCAGTTTAATTTGAGGAATTCCATGGGCTAGGGTCTCATTTTCTATTTTGCATGGACTATTCATTTAAATACATCTAGTCCATGAAATAATTGTTCACTTGAACTAAAGTAACAATCGTAAACACTTGTATTTGAAAGAGGTTTTGCATTTTAAATCTTCAAAAGAGCTGATGCAAAGTATTTCGAAAGCCTTCACGTTTTAGCACATACTGTATACCCCTCTCTTATGCTAGTTTAACCTGTGTAGGTAATTAGCAAATAGTCATGCAGCACAAAAACAGACCCTTCTGTCCAACTCGCCCATGTTGACCAGGTTTCTCAAAAAACGTCCCGTTTGCTTGGGTTTGGCCTGTATCCCTCTAAATCTTTCCTATCCATGTATCTGTCCAAATGTCTTTTGAAATGTTATGATTTGGAGATGCCGGTGTTGGACTGGGGTGTATAAAATTAAAATCACGCAACACCAGGTTATAGATCAACAGGTTTATTTGGAAGCACTGGCTTTCTTGATGTCTTGATGTCACAAGGAATTAAGGGCTACGGGGAGAATGCGGGTAAGTGGAGTTGAAATGCCCATCAGCCATGATTGAATGGCAGAGTGGACTCGATGGGCCGAATGGCCTTACTTCCACTCCTATGTCTTATGTCTTTCAGAGTGCTGCTCCTTCATCAGCTGGTTGTGGAGTATAAGATCATAAGACACAGAAATTCTGTGTCTTATGATCTTACACTCCACAACTACTTGATGAAGGAGCAACGCTGTAAAAGCCAGTGCATTATTTTGGAATATAACCTGGTATTATGTGATTTTTAAAAACTTTTTAAATGTTGTAACTATATATGCATCTACCACTTCCTGTGGTAATTTATTCCATATTTCCACCCTCTGCGTGGAAAAAGTTGCTCTTCAGGTCTCTGTTAAATCTTTCCCCTCTCACCTTAACGATATGCTGCCTACTTTTGAATTTCCCCATCCTTCAGAAAACCTTTTGTTATTCACCTTATCTACGCCCCTTGTGAATTTATGAATCTCTATAAGGCCACCCCTCAACCTCTTACGCTCCTGTGAAAAAAGTCCCAACGTATCCAGTCTTTCCTTATAACTCAAACCCTCTAGTCCCAACAACATCCTGGTCAAATGTTTTCTGAACCTTCTCCAACTTAATAATATCCTTCTTACAGCAGGGCAACCAGAACTGCACCCAGTACTCCAAATGTGGTCTTGTACAGCCTCCACATGCCGTCTCAACTCCTAAACTCAATGATCTGAGCAATGATATCTATCGCTTGGGTATATGTCATTTAAATATTTTAAGATAATAGTTTTATGGTGTCATTGTATATGTTGGACCTTTTGTCCAACACTTAACCTTCGGTCCTGCTTATCCTGAAATAGAATGCCTGTTCATCTTAGCATGGATTGCATTTCACACCTGAAGTGAGTTGTGTCTGCTGAAGTATTTTCTGGTTATTTGAGTTCCTGCAGATGAACATTGCAAACAATGATAAGAGTGGATGACTAATTGCTTTGCAAAGTTATTCTGTGGAAGGATTCAATATGAACCACTAATGAACTTCAAACTTGCAGCAGACTTTTAATTCATATTTAACTTTGGATTCCACAGAAAGGTGAAGAGAGAAGCAGAGCTGATCCAATCTGGTCATGGAGATAGTAAACTTCAGGAAACATGGAGTGATATTGTTGCGTAAGTTTGGAAAAAGAAATGAAATCAGGAACAAGTATTAGCTTTATTATCTATCAGTTAAACCAAAGTCAAGAGTATTTTCTGTTTAAAATCCCCATGTGACGTGGAGTTGATTTATGAAACTGGGGTCTGAGCATTTTGATTTTCTATTTACAGAAGGAAGAAACAGGAAGAAGAGGAGGCTGAGATGAAAAGGCGCGCAACAGAAAGTGCTTTTCAGGGTATGATCCATTTCTAAATGCAAATTTTCAAAATTTATTGCATAATTTACAAATATAACTCAAGTTTCTCCATATGGAAATATTACAAAACTAGTTTTTTCTATATATTTGTCAAATATTTACATTTCCTAGTTTTGACTTTTTCTATCATAAATGCTGATATCTGCATTATAAATAGAAAATATCATTTGTTGCAATTGACTCAGTAGATTCCTAAAATTCTCAAAGATTTTTTTGTCTGTCCTCACTTAGTCATTAACGTTTCTAATGTCTATAACCACCCCCAAACAAAAAAAGCTATATATATTTAGTCACGTGACTGTTTCTTAAATTATCTTTTACTGCCTTCATTATTGTTTTTGCTTCTATCTGGGCACTTGAATAATTATTCAAGATAATCAGGAAGAACCAACATGGTTTCGTCAAAGGGAAATAACGTTTCATGAATTTATTAGAGTACTTTGTCAAATGGCCTTCTCTTATTGCTTTTGCCCAAAACGACGATTTCGAAGCTACTTGGATGCTGCCTGAACTGCTGTGCTCTTCCAGCACCACTAATCCAGAATCTGGTTTCCAGCATCTGCAGTCATTGTTTTTACCTTCTCTTATTCCTTGTTCAAATATGTACTTAGAATACCAAGATGCCACCAGGCTTGCAAGACCCTAGTTATGAAGAGAGATTAGAGAAAATACAGTTCTTCTCACGAGAGTGAAGTTTAAGGGGAGAGTATCATCTAATCTCCAAGGTTTAGTGTACTATTTTGGATGACCTTGTCAGGTAGAACCTAGACCCCAGGACTCTATTTAGGGACGTGAAAAATAAATCATTGTATTATTTAATGAAGAGATGAGAGTCTTTTTGATTTCTTTGTCAACATTCTACAGTAGATGGTTAACTTGCTTCCCTTTCTGTAGTAAATGTGGGAGGATGGAACAAAAGTCGAAAGAGAGACTTTGTCAGAGTAGGTTCTTCACTGCGATGACAGCACATAATGTGCTTATTGAGGGCATAAAAATAGCGCAAAGTTTCATCATACAAATTCTTTTTAACCATGACATCTTGGTTGTAGTACATGCAATGCAATATTTAGTTCATTTGTAGAATTCAATGTGGAGTCATAGGTAGATAGGATAGAGAAGAAGGCATTTGGAATGTTTGTCTTCAGTGATCAATGCATTGAGTACAGGTTGTATTGCGGCTGTACAGGACACTGGTTAGGCCACTTTTGGAATACTGCATTTGATTCTGATCTCCCTGCTATAGGAACAGTGTTGTGAAACTTGAGAGGGTTCAGAAAAGATTTACAAGGCTGTTGCCAGGGTTGGAAGATTTGAAATATAGGGAGAGGTTGAATAGATTGGGGTTATTTTCCCTGGAGCATTGGAGGCTGAGCGGTGATCTTACAGAGGTTTATAAAATCAATAGTGACGTGGGTAGGGTGAATAGACAAGGTCATTTCCCCAGGGTGGGGTAGTCCAAAACTAGAGGGCATAAGCTTAAGTTGAGAGGGGAACAATTTAAAAGGAATCTAAGGGACAATATTTTCACACAGAGGGTGATACGTGTACGGAATAAGCTGCCAGAGCAATTGGTGGAGGCTGGTACAATTACATTTAAAAGGCATCTGGATGAATATATAAGTAGGAAGGTTTCGAGAGATATGGGCAACTGCTGGCAAATGGGACTAGATTAATTTAGGATATCTGGTTGGCATGGATGAATTGGACCAAAGGTTCTGTTTCTATGCTATATAGCTCTAAGACTCTGGCTCATTTAACCTCAAGCCAGACTTTGAGATTCAGAGCAATTGTTAAAAATAATAGACAAGTTGGTTTATTTGGACAAAAGTCTCTTGTAATTGGTGTTACTGAGATTTTTGGTGTATAGTGGTAGTTTTCTTTGACAGCTAAGACAATGGAAGTTTTATTTTGAGACTCATTCCAAGTTCTGATCTGATATGCATTCTACAACTGAGCGTTTATAGGCCATTCAACTCTGCAGGTCACTCCAATATGAATGTAGATTGCAGGATCGATCTTAGGAATAGAATAACCAGCCTTGCACCTTACCAAGGTTTTTGAAAATATTTGCACTGATTCCCAGATTAGAGAGTACAATCAGTGATGAAGGTTCACCCCCTGTATGGTACAATTGTCATCTAATACCTCTGAATTTATAAATGCTTTCAGAGTTTTACTCTGTATCATTGCTTATTTATTTTTGAATTGACATTTCATTGTCATGGAAATGTGATCTTAACTTGCCCTCATTCTGCATATTGGTTTTCATCTCAGACATTGAAATAGATTGTGAAGAGGTGAGGAGGAATAATGTATCTAAATTTGCTGAAGAAATAAAGCCAAATGGGGATGTAAGCTGTGACAAGCTGCAAAGCTATATGAACACTTAAGTGATTGACCAGCAAAGTAGCAAGTGAAGTATAACACGGGCAATTATGAGGTTATTCACTTGGGTAAGAATAGAAAAGCAGAATATTTTTACAGGGCATGAAACTTGTAAATGCTGATGTTCAGAGAAACCTCATTCATAGAAGAAACACAGAAGGTTCACATGCAACTATGGCATGCAAGCAGGAATGCAAATAAAATGTTGATCTTTACTGCAAGTGGACCACAAGAATAAAGCAAACTTTCTTCAGTTGTACAGGATTGGGTGAGACCACAACTGGAACACTGCTGAGTTATCTCCATGTTTAAGGAAAGTTATGTTGCATTGGAGGTAGCCCTTGAATGTTCATTAATTGATCACTGGGTTGTTTTGTAATGAGAGGCTGAAGAAATTGGGTATTTACCAAACTGTGGAGTTTGGAAGAGTGAGGGGTGGTCTCTTTGAATCATAGAAGATTATGAAGGGACTTGACAGGATAGAAACTGAGAGGTTGCTTCTGGTTTTAGAATATGAGACAGAGCACAATCTTGGCATAAAGGGTCAGTCAGTGAGGGTTGAGATGAGAAGAAATATCTACACTCAGGATTGTGAATGTTTGAAATTTTTTTTAAAGTGGGATGGTTATGGATTCTTCACCACTGAATATATTCAAGGCTGAAATAGCCAGATTGCTGGTATCTCCAAGAATCAGGCAATATGGGAGTGGACACGGAAGTCGATTTGAAGCCACGCATCAGCCAGGATCATATTAAATGGAGGAACTGTTTTGTAGGATGTGTGGTTTGTTCCTGCTTCCATATTTATGTTTTTAATGTTACATTCATTTGTCTTTTTCTCACCAATGTAATTAACTTCAAGCTATTGGAGAGCAACTTTGAGTTAATGTGGCTGAGTAGTTGATAGCAACTTGGTTGCTATACTTCTGACTGAGAACGATGTATGGTGTACAAATATGAAGATAACTGCAAAATAGACAAATGATCTAAATTTAATTTTTAAATTATTTAAACATGCTCTGTTCGTTGTAGCCCGCCAAGCAGCAAAAAATGCACCCAAAAGACTGATGAGCCTGCCGATCCGGTCCCCACTGGAATCAAATTCTCCTGGAATAGACTACTCGACTACAGATACACCACAGGCGAGTGAGGAAAGTCACAATAGTGTATGTATGAAACATTCCTTTGTGGTGTTCATTTTGTCCCTTCTGATCCAGCTCAAATCTATTTTGTCCCTTGTGTGATCTTGGTTTGCCTAAGAAGAGACTGTAATAGTCTGAAGAGCTGTATTTAATGCAGATACAACGTGGAATAATCTTCGGAGTTTAGGTGAAAATAACGTGCAGTCATCTATTCTTGGTGCTCGCATTGTGTTTTTCCCTCACTGATTGTATCAAACATCAAACAATGAAGAAAGATTCACAAGCCCTTAAGCAGAATATCTTAATGGTTTTAACCCTTAAACTGCTGATTATCCTGCAAGACTTTCTCATAAATGTCTCACACACATTCCCTGCTCCACTTCCTTATTCACATTCTATAATTGTAAAACAACATATGTGCTGACTCACTGTGAATAATCATGAGGGATCTTGTGATTGAATGGATCAAATGTTTTGTATCAAGATCTCTCATGGCATGACTGTCAGTAACTATAAGGATGCATTAAAGAATGACCAAAGCTGCCTGCTGTCAGCTAACTTTTAACATATTATTAGCATATCTGCAATGGATTTGTTGCATTTGTTTGAAGGTTTTGCTGTTTTATAGCTATCATAATTCCTTTATGTTGATGGACTTATTCAGGGCCACATAAGTAAAATTCTATGTTGAATGATGATCCTGTGAAATTGCTTTGGAAATAAAGTTTCCTCAATCTGTTCATTATATTCTGAAAACTAAATGAGCAACTATTAAACTTTTTAATTTGTGTAAATGTTAATTTATTAAATGTATAACTGTTACTAACAATAACTGCCCCATCAACGCAGTGTCAATCATTTATAAAGCGATGAATGGTGTCATTAACAGTGCTATCAAACTGCTCTTGTTTAGCAATTACCTGCTTTCTCATGCCTAGTTTGACATCTACTAAGGCCACTCAGTTCCTGCCCTCATTCCAGCCTTACTTCATCTCAAAGGATGAGGGTAGCAGATGTATGGAAGCTCTGTCACCTGCAAGTTCACCTCCAAGCCGCTAACCATCCTGACTTGAAACTATATTGCTATTTCTTAAGTGTCGCTAGGTCAAAATCCTGGAACAATCCCTAAAGACATTGTGGGTCTACCTACACTATAGGGACTACAATAATTCAGGAAGGCAGCTCATCAGTACCATCTCAAAGACAGCTAGGGATAGGCAAGAAATGTTAGTTCAGCTAATGATACCCACATTCCATGAATGGATATATTAAAAATATCACTTACGAGAAGATTCAACAAGTGTAAAGTTTAAATTATGGATTCTCTTTTTTGTTCTTTGAATATTTTTGTAACTTTGAATTAACCTTTCTTTCTGCCATTGTGGGATTTCCATTTCTAAGTGTGTGTAGACCCTTGTCTTGACAACTATATGTGTGTCTGCCTTGGCACATTTGGCATATACTATAAGACAAGGGGGTACAAGATGAGTGGAAGTTTACTCCAACCAAGCAATGGGAAGACCAGTTCCATGGGGAAAGTGAGGACTGCAGATGCTGGAGATCAGCGTTGAAGAGTGTGGTGCTGGAAAAGCACAGCCAGTCAGGCAGCATCTGAGGAGCAGGAGCATCGACATTTCGAGCATGAGCTCTTCATCTGAAATATGAGCTCTTCAGCATTCCTGATGAAGTGCTCATGCTCAAAACATCAACTGTCCAAGACCAACTCCATCCCTGTCTTTGGTCACTGTTTAGCCATTCACAATTCTCAAGTTGCATTTAAATTTACAATGAGCCTCTGGTCGAGATGGTGGTGCTGGAAAAGCACAGCAGGTCAGGTAGCATTTGAGGAGCATGAGAATCGAGATTCTGTGCATAAGCCCTTCATCAGGAAGCCTCTGGTCCCAGAATCCACTCAGTCACCAAAATCACTTGTTTTCAGCTCTGTGACCTCTTCTTCTCCTCTCCTGTAGTCATTCATCTGCTGCTGAAACTCTCATTGTTACTTCTAGACTCACATATTATGGTGCTTTTCTGCTTGGCCTCCCATTTTGTAGCTTTTGTGAACTCGAAATCATTAAAACCTCTGTCCATATCATAACATCAACTAATTCCTGTTCTCCTATCTCACTTGTGTTTGTTAATCTATATTGGGTTCTATTTAAAATTCTCAACTTTCTTTCAAATGTTCCCATTGCCTCAGCCCTCCCTGTCACAGGAATTTCCTCCAATCCTACATTCCACTCAGAAAAGATTTTGAGATAGTGGTGTTTCTCTGAATTCTGGCCTCTTGCTTTGATCCAATTTTAATTGCGCCACCATTGGAGCCTGCATAAGCCCTGCCATCATAATTCTTTACATAACCCTCTCTACCAATGTTCCTTGTAATTTGTTTGCACTGTCCAGACCTCTGAGGTCAATGCATGGAAACCCATGCCATTTGATGTGAATGGAATATCCCAGTGGCTGCATAATATTTCCTTAATATTTGCCTTGATTTTTTTATATGGTTCAGTATCAAACATTGTTTATAAGTACTCCTCTGAAGCACCTTTGACTGTTTTACGTTTAAATAAATTTGTTTTATGCTGTCGAACCTGTGGGTCAGACTGTACAATCATAATTCCTGTTCTCCACTCACTCAGATAAGTTTAGAATATGATTTATTTGCATGCAGAGGTTGAAGAGTTGCATTAATAGAATAAGGAAGGTCTAGTTAGTATTTTGATATTCATTAGGATTCTCTTCCTCATACATCCCTCTTTGATTTGCTCATGTATGAAAGTATCTCTTTATCAGGTTTGTGTGCTTGTTGTTTATTTAAAAGGTGAGTTAAGAATGTACTTTTGCCTTGTACAGCTGGTGTCGATGAACATTGGAAGCACATCAACTATTCCAGTGATCTCAGCCCCTGAGACACCCGTCACCTCCACGAATCTTGAAACTCCAGTGCTGGAGGATTCTCCTCAGAAAAAGTTATTGGGACAGAAAGCCACACCTCCACCCTCTCCACTGCTGTCTGAGCTCCTGAAAAAAGGGAGTCTCCTGCCTACAAGTCCTAGGCTTGTAAGTAACCACCATTTTATTTTTAAGAAATCTAAGTGGTCTGTTAAGCAGAATATCACCAAGATTGTGAAGATGATGGGGTACATTGAATAGTAATGGGTTCAAATACGTATACAAGGCATATTGTAAAGATTTGTGGGAGTTGCATTGCTTCAAAGTTAATTGAATTTTTTTCTCCTTTTCCTTTTGTAGGTCAGTGAAGCTGAGCTCCAGGTGAATTCTGGTCATGTTGCTAGTCCGAATGTGCATGTTGAAATGGGAGCAGGTGTATCAACGTTGCATGTTCCTGAGCTACAATCCAATGTACCAGTGTCCCAAGCACCGACAGGTGACAGTTTTACTGTTTTGCATTCCTATTTTAGCGTCATTTATAGCAGAAACATGACACATTGGTTGCATCTCCTTTGTGGCAACATATCTCATCTGATTTTGTTTAAACATTGCACATCTATTTGTTGTTCAGTAGCCTTATGTTTGTAATTGGAAATAATTTAATATTATCTATTGATACATTCAGTGCATGTGGTTTTCGTCAAAGGTGAGATTAAAGTTGATTGACATTGGTAGGTAGACTTTTTATATGTAACTTCATAGTAAAGGTGATTGCTTTCCAATAATACTCACTACTTAGCCTGAAATTAAAATGTACTAACAGAAAAGATTGGAAGTGAGCTGTTTTTAAAGATTGGAGCATTGAATAAAATCTGTTGATCTGAATGTAAGATTTATTTTCACACTCTTTCTATCTATTTGCTTCTTCTCCTCCCATCCAAAACCACATCATTTGTTCTTGATCAATATTATTTCAAATGTCTTTCTGGAATGACCAGCAATTTCTTAACCAAGATTTGTTTTTCACTTTTGGTGTCTTTGTCTTTCTGATACTTACAATTGTGCTCATTTTTCAACTCCATTATGACTTTTAGTTCGCGTGATGTGTTGTGTCATTACATTGATGCAGGATATGATAGCTTCGTGATTTAAGATGAGTTCAAATTCCATCATAGCAAGTTACAAACTTAAATTACTAGATAGAGATTAAATCTATGTGCCAGCACTAGAAATACTCAGCTGTTCTTGAATGCCTTTTGTCAGGGAGATCTGCTTTGTCCAGTCTGACACTTGTACAGGATAGGTCCAAGTTTTGCTACAGCATTAATATATAGACTCAAGTTTAGTTGTTGAGTGTGCTGATCTTACCATTGATATTTCTTTCACGTTGCTGTGAACTTTAGAATATACCACAAGGAACATGACAGCAACTAGAAGTGTTGTGTTCCTTTATTATCAGGGATTTGTCACATTGAAAAACACAGAAGCAAAGTAAAGAGCTAAAAGTGCATACTTGGCAAAGCCTTTCAAATGTTTCTTCCCACAAAGATGGTTCCTCCCACCAGTCAACCCAATGGAATCAGTAGCTTGTCTTACAATGGTCATGAGAACAAAATGACTTTGAGTACCCCTCGAGATCTTGATCTTTTCTGACTTAGATATGTGCTGCCTATCTATTATTGCCACTCAGAATTCCCTGCCTCAATTTCTGGTATTTGAGTGTTGGACATTTTATGTCGTTGGCATGTTCTTGAATGTTATCTGGTTGAAACAGTTCTCTGAGTTAGATTTTCCTTGTTTGGTAAAATTTGCTCTTTGGTCCCAGTTCTCTGTTCACTGTCTTCAGGAAGAATGTTCATGAATATTAGTGGTTGGGCAATGTGCACTCAACTCCCAGGAGTTGATCACAAAACAGTGGGGGAGAGCAGATTGTCAATGTTAGAATTTTCACTTCCTATTCCCCAATCCTAGAATCATTGTAGTTTGCCAGAAAGTAACAAATTAACTTGTTCTGTTATTTATCATAAATAGTACTTTATGATGCATTTCTTCACTTTCATTCTATGTTGTTCCAATCTCTGTTATTTCGTGTGGTTGATGTATGTTTTTCTCTGGTGTGCAATGCCATGGATAAGTGATATTAGTATACAGTCATTGTGAACAGATAAAAATAGATTAGGTCATGCCATTCCATATGGTAATACTGCTGAGAATTTGTCTGTCATTTTGTGTTGTACCAAAAGTAGAAACAATCTGATTTCTTAATTGTTTACAGTAGCACAAGAAGGGGCAGACCCAGTTGCTTTTGTGTATATGGTATTGTTTAGGACAGATCTGGCTGTTATCATTGTTCTGTGTTGTACTTTGTTTTCATTGGAGTCTCTACTACATGCTTCTGTATCAAAAACCTTTAGAAAGTTTGGTTCTCGGGGCTTTCAATGTCATTTAACTAATGAAGAACTTGTGTGTTGAAAATGGTTGCTGTTGCCTGTCTGCATTAGCTTTGTATGTTTCTTTGTGCACTTTGTGTTAGGAGCCCCTACTCTATCCAGGCTTTTGGAGGCCGGCCTCTCGCACTTCACGCCACCTTTCGTTCCTTTCTCTACTATCAGCAGTGAGGCATCACCTCCAGTTAAACCTTTGCAAAATCTAGCTGACCAGGTGTGTTCAGCCGGCACCACAGCAATGACGCAGGAGAGCAGCAGGACAGGTCTGTCACAAGGCAGTCTAACCTAACGCTGCCAGATCTCAGAAAACATGCAGTAACCTAATACCCTATTCCTTTTAAAGATTGTCCCAAACTTCTAGGTTTGGATCTTAAAGAAAAAGAGATGGGCAAACTGTGGGATTTCAAACTAATGTTTGACAAATATAGACAAATATCTTTTGGTTTGTTAGCACCACACGAAACTCTGTTAGAATGAACAACCAGTGACACCATTCATTGTGCTCGGTAATGGATATCTCACAAACATTTAAGGCTGAGTGGAACATTCATTTTGTCCTTGTCTTCTTTTGACTTTTAACCATTATTTTTACCTGTGGTACTTTTTAATGAAAGAGCTTTGGTACCATGTTTATCTAAAGCTTTACATCCTCGTTCTAAATTTAAATATCTGATAAATTTCAAAAAACAAAGTATTTTTGCACAATGAAATTATCCTATTTAGGGCAATAATTTGAGATACATACTATAAATAAGAAGTTGTGTGTTAATGTTTTGCTTTAGGGATTCATTGTGGTTTGATGCAAAATAATGGAACCGTGACTCTTGATTTCCAGGAGAGGTGAATTTGAGTGAGTTATATTGTCAGAAAAAGAAGCCAAACAGAGGCTGTGAATGCTTTCCCAGAAAGAGTGAAGTTGGAGGGACAGTTATTCCTTCCTTATGGTCAATGATTTATTATAGCTAATTACAGAATTTCATTATATGAGGAGAGAAAACTTTATATATAGAATAAAAGATTAAGAAAATGGGATAGGATGTATTGTAGAAAGAAGAAAATTCTCATGATCTGTACTATTGAAGTCTCATTTATGGTAGTTGGGCATATGCAATATACTGTTGAAAGTGAGGAGTGCAGATGCTGGAGATTTGTATACAGTAATACTGAAGCTGTATTATCAAACCAGAATAAAACTACACACATTAACACAGTTATCTATTCCACAAACGTCACATTCTTCAGCACATTGTCAAATGCCGACATCCTAATCATGTTGGCTCAACACCACTTTACTTCAATTTCAAATGCTTTACAGTAAACAAAGCAATACAGCACAAGAATGTAATGGTGCAGGTGGAGTTTATTACACTGTGCAGTATAGAAATTTGACACTTTTAATGAAAATATTAAGATATTGCTCTATAAGAAATGTTCGCCAATGTTGCTGTGGATGTGGTGCTATCCTTTGGACTAAATAACATGTTAAAGAAAATTGTGGAATAAAACATGGATGTATGGCTTCAATTTGCTTGTGGAGCTGGAGAGCAGTCTTGGGTCTAAGATTTTCTTCATGAAACTGGTCATGACTTGATCCATAGTTATTCTCCAAATTGTGATGGATTTTATTTGGTTGATTTCTATAACTTCTGTCATTTTGAGTAGGGGGCATTTGGAGATCTTGAGGCATGCAAAGGATTGTGATTCCCAGTGAATAGTTTCATTAGTTCCTTATGAATTTTCCAATGGACAACCTCCTTTTTGATAATGATAGAAAATTTTAAATTTCTTGAAAATGTAAGTTGTAAGTGGGAGTGCAGTCTTATCGTTAACAAGTTTCAGTTACGTAATATCCATTCATGTTATGAGTCTTTTTATTGGGAGTCTAATAACAGAAATGTATGTTTGTAAGGATTGTTGAAACAGCAGAGAAATCAGTACACTCATATACTTTCTGACGTTGTTATCCAATAATTCATATCATAGACCCTTTGGTCCAACCAGTCCATTGCTGAACATAATCCCAAATGAAACCAGTGCCACCTGCCTACTCCCAGCCCATTTCCTTCCAAACCTTTCCTTCTCATGTATCTATCCAAATGTCTTTTAATCGTTGTAATTGTACTCAGATCCACTACTTCCTCAGGAAGTTCATTCCACACGCTAACCACCCTCTCAGGAAAGAAAATAATTGCCCCTCATGACTTTTAAAATCTCTTTCTTCTCACCTTAAAAATGTGCCCCCGGCCTTGAAATACCCCATCCTAAGAAAAAGACAGCTACCATTAACTATATCTATACTTGTCATTATTTTATAAATTTCTATCAGGTTGCCTCTTCCAGACATTGGGAATTTGAAGGTGTGAGTACAGTTAGAAAGAGCCACAGAAGGGCAAATAGAATTCTCTATTTTAAATGTCGTAGAGTTGAAGAAGGAAAGTAAAGAAATGGATGCTGAATTTATGCAAGACACTAACAAGTTCATAATGAGAATTAGAGCCTTGTTTGTGGATCTGGCGCTTGAAAATTGTCATGAGCCCACATCAGAGATATGGGAGAGGGTGAGGCCTTTGACAAGTGGATTACTGAGATGAGAGCAGCAAGACACCTGTGGTGATTCTGATTGGTGGTAGGGAAGGGATGAGATTTATGTGACAGATAGGGGTTGGTGTAAGGAGAAGGTGTAAGAGATCTCTGAGGGGTAGGTGGTAGAATTTGATTAAGTCACAGAATCTTTAAGAAGTCGTACTTTTTTCCAATGGGTTTTTCAAAACAGTGATCAAGCCTCAAAGGTCAGTTGGGCCTGTCCATTATTAAACAAAAATCTGTGAGGATTTAAAGGTACCATGCAGCCATTAGCAGTTGGTTGGATCTCTATGTCAGTCATTGCTGTCTTAGAGTTCACAACTTCAGAATTTTGGTCAGTAATCCCACTTTGAAGCCTTGGTTTCATTGAATTGGGGTATGAAGACAGCAGATAATTTTACATACCCTCAAACTTGAGATTTTTGAAAAAATAAGTAAAATATACAAAATGCTGTGTGTAGGTACTTATGCAGTTTGTGTCAGCTTTTGCCATTATAACTTTTCATGTTCTCAGTTTTTGAGAGAGTGGGCTGGTGGTAGCCCAATATACCTGTATATCTTAATGGAGTAAAAGTGTATTGCAGTTTTTAAAAACACTAAAGATTTTAAAAATCGATAGCACTAACTTTCATACAGGCAGTTTGGCACATAAAATACTCCCTAGTTGCTGTCTGCTGGTCAGAGTTAAGACCGCAAACAAACTTAAAATAGTTCAAGTATTCTATTATCTAGGGAATCATATTAATTTTTAAAAATTAACATTAGACACAAGATTGAAAAATTGCATACATGCTATTGATGTAGGTCTTTTGAATGGGAAAATTACAAGACAAACCAAATTTTCACAAAATTTGGTAAAAGATGTCTTTTCACCTCACAGAGAGTTGTTAAACTACAAAAGGAATGATCACAAGAACTGAGAGTGTGAATGTATTGTTTAAAAAGAAAATGAATAAGTATTTACAAAGAAAAATGGGTTAGGAGGAAAAGGGAAAGAAATGGAAAATAGAACACACAGCAACCTCGATTGCTCAGCATTCCATTATCAGAATTTTGGATTATCTGGCAAGATTGCAAGGTCCCAATATTTGGCTAAACTGTTATTCAGCATTTGATTAACTGAATGAAACACTCCCCGCCCATGTCCTTCAAATAATCGAGGTTCCTCTGTAATTAGTTTTCATTGAACAGCCTGAGCCAACAACATATAATTATTTGAATGGCTTCATATGTGCTTTATTTTCTGGGAATAAGCACCTGTAGTTTCAATCACTGACTGTCATGGTTGGGGATATTATACTGGAGAGGTTGTGGTGGGGAATATTTCAAAGAATATGCTTCAGGTTGCAGTACTGACAAGGCTGGCTAAGTGATTGTTCACTTTGAAGGTCAGTGTTTTCACTTGACAAATGGAATTCCAATTATACTATTGGTGAAATATTTCCATTGGCAGTGGCTAGATTCAGAGTCATGTGGGTGAAGTGTTTAAAAACAAGCCTCATGCTATTATGTGCATGGTGTGTGACTCAGGAAAACTAAGAAAGAATAGTTATCAGGATAACTCCTGAAGAAAAATACCCATAGCATATTTTTGTAGGAGAGGCTCGATGACAGTCATTCTACTTTTGGTCATCTTACCAGTACACACTCTATAACCACAAGAAAGGGAATCATGTATGAAGGCGTACTGTGTTTTACAAGCCTGCATCAGCACTATTGAGTTTAAGAAGGCTTTAACTTGGATTCATGCACACCAAAATAAATCTGTCAGTAGAGGGACATAAACCGTCCCTGTCAAAATGTTTTAAAAGCAAAAGCTTAAAGACCTTTCATAGCTAAAAGATCTCATTCCTCCAGTTTTCAATTCGATTCTATAAAATGGTGTTTTTAGATGCAGCCCAAGATTCTGCCTTTTACTTGAACATGCTGCAAGTATGATTATCTGGGACTCTGATACTTTGGGAATTTCTTAATTAATCGTTGCTTTTTGGGACAATCTTTAACTACTTTAGAGAGAATGTGGATTCGATGCAAGTTCACCTTCAGCAATTGAATTACTGTTTAAGGTAATTGTTTGCACTTTGATATTTAGTGACTGTGATACTAATTTTAAATAACCTTATAACTGAGACACAGTGATATTAGCATGTTGAAGATTCAACATGCATGCCACGAAGGATAATTTGAACAGTTCTCAGAGCAGTTGTTCCCTCATCCCAGTTGATCTTCATAGAGGATATTGGTTGAACACAAAGCATCTCCCTGAAGGAAATTAGGAAGATTTGGGTGGGAGGACTATCCTGATATGTTGAGGTAACAGTGCCAGAGACTTGTGAGTAGGTCTTCAGAGTGTTTTCCCAACTGGAGAACAATGTGAACTGTGTAGCACATCAAAAAGAATTCAGCAAAATAACTTGGGAGAGAAACGAGCTGCAGTATTTTTTTTAAGGTAATATTGTACTGAATCAAAATAAACCACTGAATGACCCTGACTCTGTTTTTTAGCTTATTTTGGGGGAAACTTGAATTTTAAATGTGCTTTAATTTGTTTCTGATGATAAATTTGTTATGAGGTAAACATTTTTCTTTCTTTAATACCTTCTGAATCTCCTGGGAGGATCTTGGATAAAATTGTATACTTTCCACTTTGCAAGTAAATTGCAAGCCAGTATTGTTCCATACAGAACAGTGGGCCAGTGCAGCTAAGTGGTTTGGCCAGGCAACCAGGGATTCATCTGAATAAATTTCGGGATTTATTAACTCTGAAACAAAGTATTTATTCATTAGGGTAGAAGGAAGAAGTAGGGCATTATATCTCAGGTGTTTGGTGTTGTGCAGGAATTATGGTATTGATGCAAGCCTTTCCCACTTGCATTATATGCAGAACCTTCTTATCAGAGAACATCTTAATTCTTCTCTCCAATTATCTGCCCCAATATTTCTGCCACTTTGAGTATAAGGGAATTATGTATTTGTGGTTTTTGCATTAATTTGTTTATGAGCCCATTCTTGACAACAGCCAGAGTAAACTGGTTTAAGTATCTCAAGAGATTTGTATTTCAAAGTGCCATTGTATTCTGTTAGATGCTTCCAGTAGGATTACTCCATAAAATATTTGAAAAATCTAATTGCATCATTAAACATATCATGACACGTCCTTTGTGCAGGATGTCTGGTTGGATATACAGAAGATGTATTCATTTTTAGAGGATCATTTTTTTGACGTTTTATTTTTGCAGTTGAAGAAACCACCATTTGTGTTCAGGTAGCGAGCTGTGAGGAGCAGCCGTCACTATCAGTATCTGGAGATCTGGCTGGCTTCTCTGTGTTAATTGACTCTGGCGAAAGCAAGTGTCTGCCAGGTGGCAGTTTGCAGATTGCAAGACCAAGAGAGGGCATTGCAGATCAGCATCGATCAAAGCAGCTTGAAGACACCGAAGATACTAGGGTCTCTGATTATACAGATGTACTGAACTTGGGGAATCAGGCAGATATCCTAGCAATCATTGAAGAGAAGGTAAACAATTTTTTCCTTCCAAAACAAGTTTTTTGTTCCCTTCTTTTTGGCTCTTCCTTATTCCATATGCCATTGCTTTTAAATAGGGTTTCCCAAAGTATGAGTCACTGGCTATTATGGAGCTCCAGCTGAGTGCTCACTACTGTGAGGCTCCTTTAAATCCTGGTACCTTTTAATATTAGTCATGGCCCATCTTTGAAGCCTGAGTCCTGTCGTGTAAAACCTTATGAAAAGACAGTGCTGCTTAAAGAGCTGCATTCTAAACAGCAGGTCCCCTAATTCCCCTCACACCGCAGCTCTGGGTACATAGCAATTTTCAAAACTGAAAAATGAGGGCGCAGTGTGGAACAAGTTCTATGAGTTCTATTTTAGAGATTAGGCAGCTGTTCTATTTTGATGCTTTACGTTTGCTGTCTTTGAGCTGACTGCTGCACATCTGTCTGTTATGGAATTGACTCATTGTCCAAGATCAAGAAATCCACATTCTACTGTGGTATGGGGAATTTTTCAAAATCAGAAGTCTGCTGTGGAACAAGTTTCTGCGGGGTGTCAGCTGTCCTGGCTTCCAGCAGTGCATATTTTGTTGCATTAAATAATATATGCTCCTCACCTGAAGACTAAGAATACTGGGGAGAACAATGGAGGGACAGCTGGTGGTAACCTGGGATTTGGAGAATCTGAAACAAAAATCTGATCAGTAATCTATTGCTTTGTAGGTGGAGGAAGCAACAGAACTGATAAATCTTCCCCCTGATGATATTGGAGAGCAGCT
The DNA here is from genome assembly GCF_047496795.1 of Chiloscyllium punctatum. NCBI lineage: Eukaryota > Metazoa > Chordata > Chondrichthyes > Orectolobiformes > Hemiscylliidae > Chiloscyllium > Chiloscyllium punctatum. The sequence goes on along the minus strand of NC_092778.1, from coordinate 62,028,184 downwards.
AGCTGCCACTGAAGGAAATGCTGTCTCCCTGTTTCGAGCAGAACAGGCAATAAAGGAGGAAGCTGAAGAGGTCCAGCAGCAGACTCATAAATCTGAGCACCGATCCAGTGATGAATCTCAAATGTTGGTTGGTTTGGGAACTGAGGAAAAACTGACTTTCAAAGCAATTAAGCAAGAGTTGCCAGAAAAAGTGAAGGTAGAGCAAGAACAGGAAGAAGAGTCAAATTCAGGTCATGCACAACATATAATGAGTGTTGGAAACACAACAAGTTCCCCAGATGGTGGACTGCATACAGAGGTAAGAAAGTAGAACAGAAATTACAAGAGTTCAAGCATGTAAACAGCATGATTTTCACATTGCGTTAAGTATTGGAGTCACACCCACATATGTTTGCATTTTTTTTAACTATTAAAGGAACTTCAAGGAGGCTGAAACATATTGCCCTGGTTCAGTCCCTTATCTGAAATGCTGTTGATAAAGTCGTGTAGTTTTGAACAACTCCTCAAAATTTATTTAAAATAAAAAACTTGCTTATTTTTTCTTGATGTTGTGGTTCTGTTCGTCGAGCTGGGAATTTGTCTTGCAAACATTTCGTCCCCTGTCTAGGTGATATCCTCAGTGCTTGGGAGCCTCCTGTGAAGCGCTTCTGTGCTGCTTCCTCCGGCATTTATAGTGGCCTGTCTCTGCCGCTTCCGGTTGTCAGTTCGAGCTGTCCGCTGTAGTGACCGGGATATTGGGTCCAGGTTGATGTGTTCGTTGATAGAGTCTGTGGCACTCATCCACAGACTCTATCAACAAACACATCGACCTGGACCCAATATACCGGCCACTACAGCGGACAGCTCGAACTGACAACCGGAAGCGGCAGAGACAGGCCACTATAAATGCCGGAAGAAACAGCACAGAAGCGCTTCACAGGAGGCTCCCAAGCACTGAGGATGTCACCTAGACAGGGGACGAAACGTTTGCAAGACAAATTCCCAGCTCGGCGAACAGAACCACAACAACGAGCACCCGAGCTACAAATCTTCTCCCAAACTTTTTCTTGGTCTTTTTATTCCCTATATCAACATATTAATTTGTGTGGAAGTTGTATTTGTTCTCAGAAATAAGCAATGTTAATTATATATAGCTGAAGGATACTAATAATGGTTAATGGACTTAATGAAATCAGGTATGGTAGAGTCAGGAGGTAAATTTGTAACGTGAACTGTTGTGGTGCAGTGGTAGTGTCTCTGCAGCTGGGAAAGTGCAGGTTTAAGTCCCACCTGGCAGAGAGTGTGTCATAACAAGTTGATTGGTAAAGAAGCCAATGGCATTCTTTCCTCTATTAGCTGAGGCATAAAACACCAGAGCAAAAAGGTTATGCTGAAATTTTAGAAGACACTAGTTAGGCGGCAACTGGAATACAATATGCAGTTATGGGTCACCACCGTTATAGGAAGGACTGCATTCAAGAGAGTATAGAGGAGAATTATCCGGATTCCTCCTGGGTGTAGGATCTGAGATATGGGAATAAAATGGATGAGGGTAATTTTCCTTGGAGTAGCAAAGATTGATAGTGGATCTGATGATAGTGATATATAAGATTATGAGGAGTATGGGTCTGGCGGGTAGGAAGGCATTTTTTCCATTTGTGGGTGAGTCAGTAATAAGGAGCATAGAGTAAAGGTAAGTAGAAGGACAAGAGACAAGTTGAGAATTTTTTTCACTGAGTGGTGTGAGACTGAAACGCTGCCTGAAAGTTTGATCAAGTCAGAATTTCTTAGAACACATAAGTATTTAGATATTCATTTGCATTTGGAGCCAGTTCTAACATTTTTCAATTTTTGAATGAAATCAAATATGTAAAATAATTTGCGTTTTTTTAATATTTTTCATTTGTTACTTGAGCAGTGATGTCTTGCATTCCTTTTAGCCTATATTGCTAACTTTGAGGAGAGGTTTCCAGCCTTGCTTGGAAGTGGGAATATGGGTAAATTACGTTGTTATTATCCAAAATACCAGGAAAAAGTATGATGATACTTCAAAAACTGTACCCTGACTGGGACTATTTTAATTGCAAACCCGTCCTCAGTAAAGATAGTAGGGAGGAAAAATATCACCGCTCCTGTATGAAAAGAAGAGAACGTTATTTTAATATAAAGAATGAGAACAGTTTGTTGCATTTATAAAATTACTAAATGTTGGATGTGTTTCAATATAGATATAAGGGCAATTGGGGGTTTCAGCGCCATTTTTATTTAAGTATCTGAAATCTAGTCTTATTTTTGCTTTGCTTCTGATGTTCTGGGCATACTTAGATATTAAGTAACTTTTAGTGTGTTTCTCATTCTATTACATAATCTTTCACTATTAAGAATTTCTTTTAAGCCTTTTAGAAAGACCATTGATTTTGAGAAAGAGTAAGTATAAGTTCTGTAGCTCAGCTCACCAGGTTGTCGATTTGCTCACTGAGCTGGTGGATCTTAGAAGACTGGAGGTTGGCAAACGTGGTGCTACTGTTTAAGAAGGGCGGTAAAGACAAGCCAGGGAACTATAGACCGGTGAGTCTGACCTCAATAGTAGGCAAGTTGTTGGAGGGAATCCTGAGGGACAGGATGTACATGTATTTAGAAAGGCAAGGACTGATTCGGGATAGTCAACATGGCTTTGTGCGTGGGAAATCATGTCTCACAAACTTAATTGAGTTTTTTGAAGAAGTAACAAAGAAGATTGATGAGGGCAGAGCAGTAAATGTGATCTATATGGACTTCAGTAAGGCGTTCGACAAGGTTCCCCATGGGAGACTGATTAGCAAGGTTAGATCTCATGGAATACAGGGAGAACTAACCATTTGAATACAGAACTGGCTCAAAGGTAGAAGACAGAGGGTGGTGGTGGAGGCCTGTGACCAGTGGAGTGCCACAAGGATCGGCGCTGGGCCCTCTACTTTTTGTCATTTACATAAATGATTTGGATGTGAGCATAAGAGTACAGTTAGTAAGTTTGCAGATTACTCCAAAATTGGAGGTGTAGTGGACAGCGAAGAGGGTTACCTCAGATTACAACAGAATCTGGACTAGATGGGTCAATGGGCTGAGCAGTGGCAGATGGAGTTTAATTCCAATAAATGCGAGGTGCTGCATTTTGGGAAAGCAAATCTTAGCAGGACTTATACACCTTAATGGTAAGGTCCTAGGGAGTGTTGCTGAACAAAGAGACCTTGGAGTGCAGGTTCATAACTCCTTGAAAGTGGAGTCACAGGTAGATAGGATAGTGAAGAAGGCGCTTAATATGCTTTCCTTTATTGGTCAGAGTATTGAGTACAGGAGCCTGGAGGTCATGTTGCGGCCGTACAGGACATTGGTTAGGTCAGTGTTGGCATATTGCGTGCAATTCTGGTCTCCTTCATATCGGAAAGATGTTGTGAAACTTGAAAGGGTTCAGAAAAGATTTCCAAGGATGTTGCCAGGGTTGAAGGATCTGAGCTACAGGGAGAGGCTGAACAGGCTGAGGCTGTTTTCCCTGGAGCGTCGGAGGCTGAGGGGTGCCCTTATAGAGGTTTACAAAATTATGAGGGGCATGGAAAGGATAAATAGACAAAGTCTTTTCCCTGGGATCGGGCAATCCAGAACTAGAGGGCATAGGTTTAGGGTGAGAGGGGAAAAATATAAAAGAGACCTAAGGGGCAACTGTTTCAGGCAGAGGGTGGTACATGTATGGAATGAGCTGCCAGAGGATGTGGTGGAGGCTGGTACAATTGCAACATTTAAGAGGCATTTAGATGGGTATATGAATAGGAAGGATTTGGAGGGATATGGGCCGGGTGCTGACAGGTGGGACTAGATTGGGTTGGGATATCTAGTCGGCATGGACGGGTTGGACCGAAGGGTCTGTTTCTATGCTGTACATCTCTATGACTCTATGACTCTTATGTTTCATCACCATGCTAGGTAACCTCATCAGTGAGCCTCCGATGAAGTGTTGATGTCTTGTCCTGCTTGCTAACTCACTTTTTAGAAATACATACTGTGAAAGAGGTACAGTGCTCTTGTTTTGTCCTATAAGTGTTTGTTCTGTCCTTTTCAGACACTTGGATTGGAGCATTGTTTACCTCGGAGCATCATGCGAAGTAAAAGCACATCTGAGGAGTCGTCACATCCATCGCCCTGGAGCACTGCACGCAGCAAAAGTACTTCAGAGGAAATTGGACAACTTTCTCCTAGGATCACTATTCAGAACAAAAGTGGCTCTGATGATATGGGGCAGTCTGAAATTATAGGTGAGTGGACTGGAAAGGAGATCTATTTGTACTGAAGGTGGCTCGTGAAATATCAATCAACCAGCAATACCTATTTCCCATGAATGAATTAAAAGAAAGTCTTTCATTGAGCCATTTCATTCGTTTCACTGTAGCTTATGCCACTCATTCAGCATTCAATAGAATTGGTTGCCATGGGTTTCTTTCCTCTGTGGAAAGACATCTGGCCTTTTTTTTTGATCATTTATTGCTGACAAGACTATCATTAATTGTCTGTCATTATTACCCTTGAGAAGATTATGGATCATTTCAATTGCCTTTTGATGGTGGTGAAATTAGGGACCAATCTTGTGAATATTTTCAGATGCTAACCAATGTCCTCCATTTCAGTGTCATTGTAATCTTGGCAAACCATCCTCACTTTAGTCAAAGCACTTTTCAAGCAATTTGATAAATCTGCTTTCGTGGATATATTTTCTATTAATTTTAGTTGTTTCTTATGAGAGAATTTTTAAAGAAACATTTTAAAATGAGGTGGGAAAAGAGTAATACCACCAGACATGCATTTTCCTTGTCTCTCATCAACATTCCATAGGGACTATTCCTGAGGGATGTTCTGGTCCTCTTCTCTCTTCTCCCAGCACCTCCCCACACCCCTATGGTACCTTTCCATGGAATTGCAGAATATATTTGCCTATTTACTTCCTCCCTCCTGACTATGCAGGTGAAGCAGTGATTTACCTGCACTTCATTCAATCTAGTCTACTGTATTCACTGCTCACAATGTGGTCTCCTGTATATTGGAGAGATGCAATGCAGATGGGGTGACCACTTTGCTGAACACCACACCTTGTAAAATTGACCCTGAACTTTCAGTTGTCTACCACTTCCACACATTTCTGTCCACAGGCCTGCTACAGTGCTCCAGGAAGCCAATGCAAGGTGGAGGAGTCGAACCTCATTTTCTGCCTATCTGCCTTCAGACCTCAACATCTGAAAACAATTTCAAAACATGAACACTCTCCTCTATGCTTACTGCCATTCCCCACACTCCTAGATTCTGTCTTCTATGCGTTGCTCCTATACAGCCAATCATTTGCACTTCATACTACCACTTTACCTACCACTTTTCTCTTGGCTTATCATAAGCAATCTCTGTCTTATGTTCTCTTGCTCGCTTGCATGCGCTGTCTCCCAGGGCCCCATCTCTATATAATCCCACCAGTGATTCATCAACATAAATAATTCCCAAAGGCTCACTGACCTCAACATTAACTCTGTTTTTCTCTTGTCAGATGCTGCCAGACCTGAGTTTCTCCAGCATTTTATTTTAGGCAGAGTCACACCACTTTGTCTTTTTATTGACCGAGATGGTGATGACTTTTCTCGATGGAATATGCTCAGAAAGTATATTTATGTATGCCATAAATTAATAATAATTTAATAATTGCATTAAAGTTAATACTAGAATTTTTTTTGAAACTTTCAGAATCCACAAAGGAAGAGAGTGGAGTAGTTGTAAAGGGTCAAATCAAGGTATTGTACCTCTGTGCTTGTATCATCCCACTTTGGACATTGAATGAGTAATGAGTTTTTCTATTGTAAGTAAAGCAAGATTTGTACCTTCTGTAATATCGAGTCTAGCTTCATCAAATCATCTTAACAGTATTGTTAAACTTAAGTGCCATTTCCCTTATACTCGAACTCAGCTCTCTTTGATATCCATATGTCATATACCATCCAGTTTCACATATTAACAAATTGTTATTTGTTTATTTTAAAGGCAAGCTTATTACCATCTGAATAATATGAATAGTTAAAGTTGAGAAAGAGACAATAATAATTTAGTATGAATGCCCAATGTTCTGCATTTTAAGAATCCCTGTCTCAGATATAAAAGGAGGTACAATGTGGAGAATTTGTCTTAAATTGAGTGATTATAGTGATGCATCGTCATGAATCATTTTTATTAATCATTTATGAATCAAAAAAAGACACGTAAAAATTTTTTATCTTGTGCTTATGAAAGTAATTCACAAGAAGCACCAAAATAAGGGGTGAAATAGCATTTATTCTGTATGAAAGAGTACAACTTGGTTGGCAAGTGGCCTCCAATTGTCGAGGCAGTTAACACTCAAGTATCATGGCAAAATCTCTACCAGAGTTACACAGCCAATGTTACTGATACAAGATTTTTTTATTCCAAAATTATTTAATTAACTCAATTAAAATTCTTCTTTGATGAGATTTGAAATTGTGTCCCTGGATTAGTAATCTAGGCTTTTGTTACTAATTGTACCTTCCACAAATGCCAGATATCTCAACGTGCTTTCAAGAAAATCCAGCACAACTTAATTTGCATTGCAGTCATTGTTGTAATATAAGAAACGTAGCAGCTAGTTTATGCTTAGGAAATCTCTACAAACAGCAGCGTGATAATCAGCAATACATTTTTAAAAAATCTTTATTTTCTTCTGATCATGAGATAAATATTAGCTTGGAAACCTGGGAGAGCTCTCCTGTTTATTTGCACTGGTGCCATAGGCACTAGTTGAAACTCCAGGCAGCTGGGGCTTTGTATTGATGTTGCTTCTGAAAGCTGATATCTCTGGCTGTGCAGCACGCCTCTAGTGCTGGAGTGTCAACCTTGAGATTTGCACCTGAGCCACGGGCTGGGAGCTGAGCACAGTATCTTGAGCCATGACTGACATTAACATAGTCTTAACATAAAGTGGGGCCCACCACCTCAAGGGGTTTGCAGGCTGAAATTTAGAGGTTCCATAAGCTGACCAATTTACAACAGCTGTGTTCCCACACTGACAGGATTGAGCTCTCAGCCCTCTTTTCTACCTTCTTGGTTTTCAAGCAGAGTTTGAAACAATTTTCAAGCCTCAATTTGGATTCTCTGGGGGAAATATTTTGAAAAATGCTGCTTTATGTATACTGTACCCATAAAGGTGCTGCATTATGGAACAAAACAATTGCGACCTTGCTTTTGAGAATTCTTGATGTTAAATGTATGACCCAAGAAAAGTGAATAGCAGAAATTAATCACTTGCTGCTTCATCAGGTGGTGTGGAATAGTGAGTGTCAGTCAATTGTTTAGCTGTAGTGTATTCCATAGTAACCACTTCAAAGGTAGTATTGTCAGAGACCAAGAAACCAGTTGTTTTGTCCACCGACATACACAGTAACGATCATTCACTGTTTTTCAGTTCCAGTAGACTAGCAGCTTTTAATCTGCCCTGTTATCTGGTCATAGGAAAAATGGTGTTTGGCATTTAGTTGCTACCAAATGCAACTTCACTGACATCAGCGAGATTACCATTGATTTTGTTTTCTTCTTCTCTACCTTCCTGCACTGTCTGTCATATTATCTTGAATATACTCAAAGACGTAGAATCCACAGCATTGTTGAGTAGAGAATTCCAAAGGTTCACAATATCTGGAGTGAAGACATTTCTCCTCCTTTCAATAGATTCCCTAAACATTTTTTGGGGGTGAAAGTCTTCCACTTACATAATTGTTATAACATAAGGGCCTGTTCTGCGCTGTATTGTTCTATGTTCTATATTCTATTATATTAGTGGATAACTAATCCAGAAATCCAGACTAACATTGTGAAGGCATAGTTTCGAATTTCTCCATTATAAAAGAAAATCTGCCATTGTTATCCAATCTAGCTGACATGTGACTCTGGGCTGGGCAATTAGGGATGAACAATAAAATGCTGGTCCAGCCAGCAATGCCCACATCCCATGAATGAATAATAACAAAAGCATCCAATGACAGAATAATGTTATCTGGAAAAGAGCTGATTTTCATTGTAATATTCAGTATATTTCTTCAGAGTCATTAAGTTCAAAGTGTACATTGTAACTCTGAAATTACTGATGGAAACATCAATATTTGAGGACTTAATGTGTTAGAATAGCGTTCTATTTTTGCCAAGCATTTAGCCCATTTAAAACAGATACTTAACTTTTGTATTTAGTAGTATACAGAAGCTTGTCAAACACATGCATTTCATGATCCATTAATATTGGTAACAGTTTCCAGATTTATGTGTACCTTGAAATCAAAGCTGTAAACAAGACTGAACATCTAGAGTTTGGGTTGTCAGGTAGAGACAAGAAAATATATGTCAAAGTTTATGAAGTCAACACATTGTGATAATAGTAATGCATTGTATTAGAAAATAAGAAATTACACTGGCAAATATGTGAATTGCATCATGATGGATGTGTTTGTGGTTTACAGCTGCAAGAGATGCTTGTTCCAAAAGAGGAGGATGGAGCCAGTGAAGCTGCTAGTATGGATGAGGCCAGGGAAGAGGAACCAAATGAGATCTATATGTCAGAAACCGATAATGAGCCACCTGTCAGTGAAAGTGATGATGGCTTCAGTATTCATAATGCACATTTGCAGTCTTCAGTCCTTGCTGATTCAATACCCAGCAGCCCTGCTTCCTCACAATTGTAAGTTTGTAAGCTGTTCCAAACCTTAGTGGAGGGAATCATATGATATTCAACTCACTCAAAGTAGTCATATCAATATATGCTTGGCCTTGGACCAAACAACTTTTGCATCAACCCATCTCACCCTATTTCATCAGTGCACAATTTTAATCAATGCCCAAATATGGCATAAGTTTTATTTGAAGGCAGAAATCACGATCTTCATGTCATATTTAATCCAGAGATGACGTTCTACCTCCAAAATGCAAATGTCTCAAACATTGCCTATTCCTATCTGTAACATGTTCACCGAATCAACACGGACATTTATTATAAACCGACCGACTCCCACAGCTACCTAGACTACACCTCCTCCCACCCTGCCCCCTGTAAAAACACCATCCCATATTCCTAATTCCTTCGTCTCCGCCGCATCTGCTCCCAGGAGGACCAGTTCCAAAACCGTACAACCCAGATGGCCTCCTTCTTCAAGGACCGCAATTTCCCCCCAGACTTGGTCGACGATGCCCTCCACTGCATCTCTTCCACTTCCCGCTCCTCCGCCCTTGAGCCCCACCCCTCCAACCGCCACCAGGACAGAACCCCACTGGTCCACACCTACCACCCCACTAACCTCCATGTACAGCATATCATCCGCCGTCATTTCTGCCACCTCCAAACGGACCCCACCACCAGGGATATATTTCCCTTCCCTCCCCTATCAGCATTCCGAAAAGACCACTCCCTCCGTGACTCCCTCGTCAGGTCCACACCCCCCACCAACCCAACCTCCACTCCCGGCACCTTCCCCTGCAACCGCAAGAAATGCAAAACTTGCGTCCACACCTCCCCCCTTACTTCCCTCCAAGGCCCCAAGGGATACTTCCATACCCGCCACAAATTCACCTGCACCTCCACACACGTCATCTATTGCATCCGCTGCACCCGATGTGGCCTCCTCTATATTGGGGACACAGGTCGCCTACTTGCGGAATGTTTCAGAGAACACCTCTGGGACACCAAACCACCCAACCACCCCGTAGCTCAACACTTCAACTCCCCCTCCCACTCCACCAAGGACATGCAGGTCCTTGGACTCCTCCATCGCCAGACCATAGCAACATGACGGTTGGAGGAAGAGCACCTCATCTTCCCCTAGGAACCCTCCAACCACAAGGGATGAACTCAGATTTCTCCAGTTTCCTAATTTCCCCTCCCCCCAGCTTGTGTCAGTCAAATCTCTTGAACTCAGCACCGCCTTCCTAACCTGCAATCTTCTTCCTGACCTCTCCGCCCCCACCCCACTCTGGCCTATCATCCTCACCTTGACCTCCTTCCACCTATCGCATTTCTAACGCCCCTCCCTACCTTTTATCTTAGCCTGCTGGACACACTTTCCTCATTCCTGAAGAAGGGCTTATGCCCGAAACGTCGATTCTCCTGTTCTTTGGATGCTAGCTGACCTGCTGCGCTTTTCCAGCAACACATTTTCAGCATTGTTCAACATCATCCTAGTTTCAGCACGTCAGCTGCTGAAATCCTCATTCATACATTCACTACCTCTAGACTTGATCATTATACTGGATTCCTAGCTGGTCTCCACATTTTAACCCTTGTAAAAATGAGATTATCCAAAACTCTGCTATCCATATCTTAATCTGCGCCAAAGTCTCTTGGATCTATCACCTTTATTCTCACTGATCTGCATTGACTTCTGCCCATCAACATCTTGATTTTAAAGTTTTCATCTTTGTTTTCAAATCTCTCCAAAATCTTGCTGTAATCTCCTCCAGTTCCACACTCTGCATAACTACATTTCTCTAATTATGGCTTCCATATTAGTTTTACACTCCCAATACTGGTACTGTTTTTTCACTTGCTTAGATCCAAGCTCTAGAAAACCTATCCTTTATGTATCTCTACCTAACCTTCTTCCTTTAACTAACTTCTTAAAACATCCTTCTTTGAATAAGCTTTTGGTTATCTGACCTCCTTTTGTGACTCTGTATCATATTTTGTTTTATAATGCTCCTGTCAAGCACCTGAGGACATAATTGGTTCTACATAAATGTGTAATTGTAAAATACCTGATTATTTTCCGGTTCATTGCCTGGTTTTATAGAAACAGTTACCTTTTATCCACTTCTTGCTAGGATTTTTAAGAACATGATATATTAGAAAAAGTAACTTGCACATGAAGCCTTGTTGGAAAACACATGTTTTGGTCAGAACCAAAGTTACTTGCAATTTAATAACAATATTTTTACATTTATGGTGTTATTTAAAAGAAACCAAATCTTTTTATTTCAGCAACTTCTTGATTGCATTTTAATAACAGGGCTACTTCAGAAAAATAAGAACTGGTTCAGACAAAAGTAAGAGATAAAACTGATTATAGATAATAAAATGTTTCTGTAAAGGTACAGATACATTGTATGATACATTTAATATCTGCAACTTTTTTTAGACTTGGTTTCCCCTTCTTCTTTTCTCTAGTTCCGTTTGTAGTGAAGATCAGGAAGCTATTCAAGCTCAGAAAATCTGGAAAAAAGCTATTATGCTGGTGTGGAGAGCAGCTGCCAATCACAGGTTAGTGCCAATCTTTGTCTTTTTGGAAGAGTGTCATCCAATGTATTTGCCATTTTTCAGTTTGGCCATCTGCTGTTAATTGAGATGCTACTTGAAAACCACCTCAAGGTCATTGTTCGCTTTGTACTCCAATGTTTTCAGCAACTCTACTCAAACACTCTTGCCCATCATCCTCAAAAGATAATTATGGGTTAAACATACAGATACAATCTTGGGTTGCATCTGCTTTGTTAGGTTCAAATTCAGGCTGCATCTTCTCTCTCATTGGCACTTCTTTACAGAAGCACTCAGATAAATAAGTTTTCCTGAATAAATATTTTAACATTTTCACTTTACCTTTTCTTCAATAATCTGCACAACAGCTCTAAGGTTTTGCTGAAAAAATGTTGAACATAGCAAAAATGATATTCCAGAGAAATTGTCCAAATGTAGGATCTCTGTTCTTGCAGCTCCGGGCAAAATATCAAACCTGTATCCAGGTTTTCAAGAAGTGCTATAATTCTGTCATACAGCACAGAAACAGTCCCTTTGGCCCAACCATATTTCCAAATTAAGCTAGTCCTACTTGGCCCATATCCCTCTAAACCTTTCTTGTACATGTACCTATCCAAATGTCTTTTAAATGTTATAACTGAACCTCCATCTACTACTTCCTCTGGCAGTTCATTCCACATAAGAAAACCATTTGTGTGAAAAAGTTGCCCTTCAGGTCCCTTTTAAATCTTTCTCCTCTCACCTTAAAAATATGCCCCCTAGTTTTGAACTTCTTTACCCTAGGGAAAAGGCCTTTCACCTTATCTGTACCCATCAAGATTTTATCAACCTCTAAGGTCACCCTTCAACCTCCTACCCTCCAGAGTAAAAGGTCCCAGCCCATCTGCGTAACTCAAACCCTCCATTCCTGGTAACATCATTGTAAGTCTTTTCTGAACCTTCTCCAATAGCAGGGTGTCCAGAACTCTAAGCAGCACTTCTAAGTGGCCTCACCAACATCCTGTAGAACCTTAACATGATGTCACAGCTGTTATATTCAGTGGTCTGAGCAATGAAGGCAAGCATGCTAACCAGACCTTTCTCCACCCTGTCTATCCCACATGCAAATTTCAAAGGACTATGTATCCGAGACCCTATGTCTTTGTTTAATAACATTACCCTGAGCCTTATCTTGTTTGTTTTACTCAAATGCAATACCTCACATTTGTGCAAATTAAACATTATCTGCCACTCCTCAACCCATTGGCCCAGTTGATCAAGATCCCATTGTAATCTTGCATAACCACCTTCACTGTTGACTATACCACCAATGTTGGTGTCATCCACAAACTTACTAACAATGCCTCCCAAAATTCTCCTCAAATCATCAAATAAAAGGGCTCTTGAAGGTATGAGAAAAAAAGTCAACTTATTTGACTAAATTTAATCATGTGAAATACAGTATTTGTTTAAATCCTTCTTTTGGATGTTTAGAAGAGACAGTGCATTGTGATAATGTTACTAGACTTGTAATTCACAGGCACAGTCCAATGTTCTGGGGCCATGGATTCAAATTTCATTGCAACACTGATAACATTTGAATTCAATAATAGATCTGGGATATAATGCTAACCATGGTAACAGCATGACATCTGTTATCGATAATAAAACCCCACCTGGTTGACTAACATCCTTTAGGGAAAGCAATCTGCCACAGTTACCTGGACCAGCCCTACCTGTGACCCCATGCCTACAACTCTGTGGTTGACTCTGAGCTATTCTCTGAAATGGCCAAAGAAGCCACTCAGTTCAAAGGCAGTTAGGGATGGGGACCAAATATTGACCTGTCAGCAATGTCCAGATCCTATGAAAGAACAAATTTTGAAAATGAGAAATGTCAGTTGCTGAGTGAAATCTGAATGAATATATTATCTTAAAAAGAATTTGTGTATTTTAGTTGATTTTTTTTTAATGTCAGAATAAGGAGCCAGGGTAGGCCATTCGACCCCTTCAACCTGTTTCAGCAGTTGATACAATCATGGCTAATCTAATTGTACCTTTACTATTCTGTCTACCCCTATAACTTTTCACTGTCTTGTCAATCCAAATCTATACAACTGATGCTTAAAAATAATAGATGACCCTGTATACATGGCTGTCGGAGGAAGAGAATTCCATAGAATAATGGCCTTAACAAAAGAACTGTTTGTATTTTTACTCTCCACCAAAAAGAACAAGTTTACGTTTTCCCTCATTATACTTCATCTGTATTTTTGTCCATTCCCCACACCTGTCTGTATTTCCTTCACATGTCCTGCCCTATCTTTGTGTGATCAGAAAATTTAGCAACCGTACAAATTGTTCTTTCATCTAAGTCACTGATATGAATTGTAAATACTTGAGGCAGTGGCACTGTTCCCTGTGGCTCTCCACTCATTACATCTTGCTACCCAAGAATGACTCATTTTATGCTGACTCTTTGTTTCCTGTTTGTTAACCAATCCTCTTTCCATGCAGGTGTGTTGTCCTGTACACCATGAGCTTTTATTTTCCCACAGTAATGTTTGACATAGCATCTTTTGAGAAGCTTTCTTGAAACTAGATGTACAGGATTCCATTTTTCCACATTACTTGTTACTTCCTTACAGAACTCCAAGTTTTTTAAATACTGTTTACCTTTAATAACACAATGAACCTGGTTATTTCTATAAGTCCTTAGCTATTTCCAGCTACATTTTTTGGTTTTTCACTTTCAGTTCCCCATTTCATTTGTTCTAATCAACTATTTTATTTTGAACAGCAAAGTGTCACATTGACAGTGAAAAACTGGAGTTAGGTGTGGTTGATTCATTATGATGTAATTTCCTAAGTGATTTTGTTTAACACCAGTATGGACTGTTGTTTTGCTCTTTATGCATTTCTGGAGGATAGTGCTTTTCTTTACTTGTAATCTAGATTCTTCAGTTATTGTACATTATAATATTGAGCCATTTACTATGATTTTGAGCTCATTGTGCATTTCAAGACATGTAGATGCATGCTGAACATGGAACAATATTCGTGTCTTGCAACATTTTCTGTCTGTTTCTAAAATGTGTTCTCTTTACAGATATGCTAATGTATTCCTTCAGCCAGTGACAGATGATATTGCCCCAGGATATCATAGCATTGTACACAGGTCAGATTCTTAATTGTTTTGAAGAGGATATTTTGCAAACAGAATCTCCTATAAAATGTGTAGAGTTGTTTAGGACACTCTTAAAGTTGTCCGTTTCTGTTTTGAACAATAGTTTTGTTCAGAGTTTATATTAAAGGTGGTAAAGATTTGAATGGGTTGCAAAATGCAAGTTCATCTAGACATTGGAAATAGCAACAGTATGCCACTTTGCCTCTCTACTATTCAAATAATCTTTCACCTCAACACCATTTTCCCACACCATTCCCCATCTCCCTTGGATCTCTTTAACAGTTGGACATCTATCCATCACAGTCTTGAGTAGACTCAATGATTGAGTCTCCACACCTTTCTGGGATAGAGAATTTCAAAGATTTAAACTTAACTTCTCTTGAAAGCCTTAATTTGTGCGTGGAAACACCTGTAATGCAAAAACAGTTGAATTACACTGAGTTATTTGTGGCATGTTTATAGTTGATGGAATAATTCTTTATTGCTGTTGCCCTTTTTTAGGTAATGGTAGTACTGATTTTATTCCTTTTCAAGATGTTTACGCAAAGTCATGTATACTTATACTATTGATTTTGTAAAAGGGATCGTGATGTCAATGTTATCAACTAAAAAGTTAGGTCGTGATGAAAAAAATCCCTAAAATTGATGCCATACTAATGAATTTTATATAAAATTATTTTACTTGTGTAAGCATGTTAACTTTCACTCTGAATTATTTATCAAGGTTCCATAAAGATTAATGGTTTAGTCATAGCTATTAATTTCTTTGCAAAAATGTACACCTGGCCATTTTACCTTCAAGTGCAAAGTAATTGCATGTTACCGAGCCATCAGGAAAATACACATAATATGTACGTATTTACATAAACGCCCTTAGTATTAATAAGATTTTCATTGTAAATGGACCAGTACCCAAGAATGCATAGTTCTAAAATTGTGCATCATATTGGACTACCAGAATGCAGTATTTCTGAGCCATTTGCACAGCCCTTCATTTCTGAGTTTCCAGTTGGAGATTTGTTGCTGCAAAGAAGTGCTGACTGGAAGTTTCGCGTTTGCAGCTGTGAGAACAAGTGAAATACTATGGGATCTTTACAAATTCTATTTTTGGTGCAGAGGTGTGCATGTGTGGCATAGATTAATGTTTCCTTTGCACTCTGAGATGCTTTTTTTCCCTAATCGACGTGTTCAGAGATGTTATTGCACATCTCTGACGCAGGTGGTAGGAACACTATCAGTGTACAAGAATCCTCCTTTACATTCTGAAAACGTATCATGTTAACAACAATTGTTATGGTTGTAATTGAAAACTTACAACACAAGGAACAATAAGTGGAATATAAATAGAATTAGTTTTTGTGTTAGTTTGAGCTCAGGAATTTGGAAATAACTGAACATGGTCACTTAATATTTGGACAAGGACTGCTATTCCATGTGTCTTGTTTTGAGTATATCTCTAGTTGTACGAATTTTTGGTTGAGGAATTTGCTGATGCTGCAGGATTAATATATATCCTTTTGTGTGACACTTGGCCTGTCTGATTGGATGAAGGTTGTCTCTCACTGACCTGTAGGGTCCAATATGAAATTACCCTTTTCTAGCCTCAATCCAATCCCACGTGCAACCCAGTTCAAAGTACAAAACTTCCATAATACAACGTACAATTGGAATAAGTTTTCAGTGCAGTAAAATATCAATACTTTGTGTATTTCCCACATTTTCTTAAGTGGTGTGCTTTTTTTCAAACATTTGCATCCCTTTTACTTTGGTGAGTTTGAAATTTTATTTACACATTGATTTCTGTTTGATTTAAATATTTTCCAATCAACCTGTATCGAGATGTTATTAGACAAGGTGGGACTTGAACAGAGGATGTGTGATGGTTCATCGGTTAGCACTGCTGCCTCAAGTACCCGGGTTTGATCCCAGCCTCAGGTACCTGTCTGTGTGGAGCTTGCATATTCTCCCCGTGTCTGCATGGGTTTCCTCCCACAGTCGAAAGATGTGCAGGTTAGATGGATTAGCCATTCTAAATTGTTCATAGCGTCCAGGGATATGTGGGCAAAATGGATTAGCCATGTTAAAGGCACAGTTACAGTAATAGGGTAAAGGGCTGGGTCTGGGTGGGATGCTTTTTGGAAGATTATTGCAGACTCAATGGGCTTAACGCTTCTTTCTGCACTGTAGTGATTCTATGATGTCAGTGGGTTTGATTCTTAATTCTGTTGAGCTAACAGCTCAGAAAATATCAAAATCCTGTGCACTAAATTGGTTTATTTGCAGTGTTGAAGAGGTTTTTACTACGCAGAGACCACAGGAACCATGTCAAGGAAAGATAAGGGTGATTTTAGCCAGATGCTGTATCATAGCAGATCATAGTGATAAGAATTTGTAGAAAATTCAGAATTATGTATGCACAGTGAGATTTTGTTGCAGTTTTATCACAGTGTAAAGAATGATCATTAGAACATAGAACAATACAGCGCAGAACAGACCCTTCGGCCCTCGATGTTGCACTGACCTGTGAACTATTCTCAGCTCCTCCCCCTACACTATCCCAAAATCATCCATGTGCTTATCTAAGGATTGTTTAAATCTCCATAATGTGGCTGAGGAACATCACCAAGAAATTATTCCTTGGGAAACTGATAATGCTGGAGAAGAAGACTGATTCTACTGATGACTGTTTCATGTTATTTTTTCAGACCGATGGATTTATCTACAATAAAGAAAAATATTGAGACTGGTTTAATCCGCACAACAGCAGAGTTTCAGCGAGACATAATGCTTATGTTCCAGAATGCAGTAATGTATAATAGCTCTGACCATGATGTGTATCACATGGCATTAGAAATGCAAAGAGATGTCTTGGAGCAAATTCAGGTAATCCACGTCTAAGTGGTCATATGTAATTACATTTAAATAGAGACTGAACTAACTCTCACACAATTGTTTTAAAAATCCTTTGTTTCAAATGTGTCAATTGACTAACCTCAATTAGGTCCAAGTGTGAACATTGTCATTCCTAACCTTAACTGTCTCTGATAGTAACTTTGTAATTCATAGTTTTTACAATTGAGGGGCAGCATGCAAGTTCAGTGGTTAGCACTGCTGCCTCACAGCACCAGGGACCCGGGTTCAATTCCAGCCTTGGTGACTGTCTATGTGGAGTTTACACATTCTCACCATGTCTGCATGGTTTTCCTCCCACAGTCCAGGTTAGGTGGATTGGCCATGTTAAATTGACTATAGTGTCCAAAGATGTGTAGGCTAGGTGGATTAGCTGTAGGAAGTGTAGGGTTACAAGGATGGAGTGGGTCTGCTTGGGATGCTCTTTGGAGGGTTGGCCTGCATCCGCAGTGTTGAGATTCTGTGATTTGTGCTCAGTGCGATGAAGTAATGCAATGGCTGCAAAACATATATTTGTTTTTAGTGATGTGATCTGAGCTTATTTAAATGTGGTCTCAATGATATATTGTGGACTCTTCCTACAATCTGCAGGTCAAATGTTTTTGTGATCTAGCTGTGCAAATAGTGATCAACATCTCAGTAATTAGGCAGATGGGACTCATTGGAAATCTGATTAGAAAGTAAAAAATGAATTGTGGATATCATTGTTGGCTGTGTTATCTCAATGCTCATATTCATATGGCTTAAAATTTTTGTGTGTTTGCTCTAAATAAGTTAGAGGCAAAAGTGAGCAAGCATTTTTTGACGCTGGAGTGTCAAAGATGTCTGATAAATAGTTAAGTAAAAATGTGTGTTTGCCATATATGTATCTGTATAATGCAAGTGTATGTAAGATAAATTTGCATGAAAATTAGTGCATGTAGCTAAAATTATATCACCGCATCAGTAATTTCTATTTGACAACACTGATCCATACACCTCTGTTCACTGTTTTATTTCACCACATGTAATGTCAAATATAACTCCCATGTTTCCTTTGAACCCTCCTCTGTTATTTTAATTGACACCCCATCCACCACATAAGCACTAGTCATAGATTGCAAAAGAAACTGTTAAGCCCATCAAGTCTGTGTTGACACTAAAGACTTTCCAGCACTCGGCCCATAGCCTTGAATGTTATGACATTTCAAGTACTCCTCCAAGTACTTTTTAAAGGTTGTGATGTTTCCCATCTCTATTGCACTCCCAGACAATGTATTCTAGGTTTCCCATCACCCTCTGGGTGTAATCAATTTTCCTGTAATCCCCTCTAAACCCTCAGTGTGTACTACCTATGAGGTGCATTGCAGAAATTCACTCAGGCATCTTTGACATCACCTTGCCAACCCAAGATCTCTCCCACTGCGAAGTAGATGCATGAGAACATGGCCACCTGCATCTTGCTCACCAACCCATAAGCCAAGCTGCCTTGGAATTATATTGCAATTCTTCACCATTACTGCGTCACCCTTACTAACTGCATAGTGGATGTCTCTACATAGCATAAACTGCAGCAATTCTAAAATTCATCACCACCACCTTCCTTGCAGTTATGGTTGGGGAATAAATGCTGTTCCAGCCAGCGATACCCAAATCCCACGCACGAATAGATTCCAAATGTTTGCATCCATAAAGTTAGGTTTTAGCCATAATACCTGACTTGATGTCTATATTACTTAGCCAATTTTATAGCCTCTGTGAATTCACAGCTAATCCTCTAATCTGATTATTTCACCAGGCAATTATTCAAATAGAAAATCTTCCTAAATAAGTTCCTAAATAATCCCTGATTGTGATTTAGGTAGCAAGAGTAGGAGAGGCAAGAACTATAAAAATCCCTTGCCTTACTTTAGTGAAGGAAAATTGTTTTAAATTATTTGAATTTGGTTCGATATTGAACCCGTTCTGGTTTAGAATGGTCCCCTAATATGTTTTTTTCTCTACCACTCTTAGCAATTCCTAGCCACACAGTTAATAATGCAAACGTCTGAGTCTGGAATCAGTGCTAAGAGCTTGCGTGGGCGTGACTCAACTCGAAAGCAGGATTCTGCAGAGAAGGTCAGTGTATATCCGCAGCACAAATATCTTATGGAGAGTCAGAACCATGATTGATTAGTTTACTCTTTAACAGAGTACTTATTTAAAAATGGCTATTACATGACAGATATTGCATTTGACCTTTCATTAAGAAATCCTGGACTAAATCAGAAGCTATATATCAACTTGTAAAGATAACATTGGTTTAAAATTAAACTTGATCTTACTTTTTACTTTCCTTTTGTATAGGGAGGAGAAATTGAATATAATTTATTGCTCCAGGATACTTTACAATTATCTGACATTGTTTTGACTTATGGCGTCAGTATTGTGTTTGTCATTTCCTATCAGAAAACAGTTCCTAACATAAGAAGCAATTTGTTAACACATATGTCATTCTGATGTAGCACTGGGAATAAATTTACACAGATTTTTATTGGCTGATTTTAATAGGCAGTTTTCCAGCAACCAGAAGTACAAATTGACCTAATCACTTCAGTTATTTTTAAGAGCCATAATCAAAACAAAAAGCAGTAGTATTTTTGGTGAAAGTTTAATAACATTTAGATGAGTTAAATTATCTGCTTTGTTCAGAGTAGATCTCATAATGATAGTATTACAGACTCCTTTATCTGGTACCCAGACACACTGCAATCGTAAAGGCACCTTCCTATTGCACATGGCAGTTCTCCCACAACAAGAGAGTCTGGGATTTAAAAGAGAAAATCAGAATTGTAACTTCTTGAAAACTTTATCAAGGCGAAGTGACTGATTTATCAGGAGAGTAGGTTTCTTCATTTTGGGAACAGATTGTCTGATCGTGCCTCTCTCCCTGGCCTTTTTTTCAAATGGCTCTAGCCACTCACATTTAAAACACACTTTCATCTTGTGTTACCAACAAATTTTCTCCCACTGTGACTATTTCTCTGCAACCTGTGGATTCATGTTACCGGCATCCCTCACTCACTGAAACTAAAACAAAAATTGAGAAACTCAGCAAGTCTAACAAAAGTGGTGAGGAAATAGAGTTAATATTTTGAGTCCAATGACCCTTCTTCAGAACACTGCACATTCACTGGGGAGATTACTATATTACTGACATTTTCATTTAATATCAAGTTTTGAATGTGACTACATGAGCCTGATGTCAAAAGTACCCCAAACTCTTGTTAATATCGTCCATGCTGTTATTTATATATAACAAAGTACTTGTGACATAATTTTAAAATTACATTTTATGTGCAAGTTGGATATAAAAATTGTTGGCTGGTAATGATGAATTTGTTGTAGGATTCTCCGAATAACAAGAATTGAGACATAATTATAGAGTCAATTATAGAATTGAGCTCACAATTAAGCCTCATTATAGGAAGGATGTGGAAGCTTTAGAGAGGGTGCAGAGGAGATTTTCCAAGATGCTGCCTGAACTGGAGGTCATGTCTTGTGCAGAAAGGTTGAGCGCGCTAGGGCTTTTCTCATTGGAGCAGAGGAGGATGACAGGTGACTTGATTGAAGTGTACAAGATGATGAGAGGCATAGTTAGAGTGGATAGCCAGAGACTATTTCCGAGGGCGCAAATGGCTGTCACAAAAGAGCATAATTTTAAGGTGATTGGAGGAAGCTTTAGGGGAGAAGTCAGAGGTAGGCTCTTTACTCAGAGAGTGGTGGGTGCGTGAAATGAACTGCCAGCAGTGGTGTTAGAGTCAGATACATTAGGAACATTTAAGCGACTTGTGGGTAGGCACGTGGATGATAGTAAAATGTTGGGTATGTAGGTTAGTTTGATCTTAGAGTGGGATAAAAGGTTGGTAAAACTTCAAGGACTGAAGCACCTGTACTGTGCTGAACTGTCCTGTGTTCTAATATGAGAGTTGAAAGGAGAAGGGAACTTAAAGTAATTTTTTGGGCTAATATAAGTTCATCCTTTTTCCTGCCCACCGAGAGAATATGTGTCAAGGCATTAACTTAAACACATTAGAAAGTTCCTAAGTTGTGCCTTTGGTCCAGTTGTTTTCAAGCTATGCCACTAAGATTACATTGGGGTATGACAGTTGGTGAAGTAAGAGTAGGGCTGGAGTGGATGAAGAATGGGCCTTTTTGTGATCACCTGCAGACAATTATGTTGAAAGTAGACTTGTAGATGTGTGATTTAAAATAGTGTCATTTCAGCGATGATGAACCCAATGTTGAAATGCTTACTCTGACTCATTGCCCAGGCTGAGGCAACTCAAGTTTTGTCACCTGGCTGATATGCTGTTTATGTGATGAGATTTAAATTAGGGCATAATCCAATAGTAATATTGAGACAAACTATTTTTAGGGGAGAGTGGTAAGACTTTCTGACAAAAGAAGTCAGAATAATTTAAATGAAAGTATAAACTGGAAAAAAACAGTTGGGTGTTATAAACTAGAAGTAATTAACATAGTTAATTTTTTTTAGATTTTGTAAGGTGTCAGGGGAAGAAATGGTGACAAATATAAAATCTAGTCACCAAAACTGAAAAGATACTGAAAGAAACTAATTTATTTTGGGAGTCCTTTACATTTCCTGTCAACCACCGTTCAATAAATATTTTACACTGCTTCCAATTTAAACTATTACCACAGTAAAGTACAAATAGTGCTTCATCCCTGCTTCAATTCTGAGTGATCTCCTTCAGGATTGATGTTGAGAGTATAGTAAGTTTGCCTCTTGACTTCACATAGTATTTACATTATCACCAGGCGTTCTTCCCAAGCTTGCTGATGAAAATTAATCCCTTCATATGAACTGATTTTGCTGTTGCTTGCTGACTCTTTAGAGAAACATTGTAGTACTTAAAGTGACAGCAAAACAGTTAGCCTTTGGGGGATATCCCTTTAAGGCCACCTTTGGATTCTCAAGTCAGGTTGAAGACAATAACTTGTTCTGGTATTCACAGAATTGACTGTTAGTGAAGTTATGGTAAGTGATAGCATCCATACAAGACATTGCCTACTTTTCTGTGTCATTGTTCAGACAGTTGGAAGTATTGGGTTCTGTCACTGGAGTCACTCTAATGGCCTTGAATATATATAATATTTTCAGCACAATGAAATTCAAGTTTATTTAATCTCTTGGAATGGGTTTTATATATCCTGTCCAAAGTATGACGCATGCTTATATAATACAGCTATTACAATTTTTGTTGTTAAACAGTGCCAGATATCTAACCAGTGAAAGCATAATAGCAGTTACATTTGCTTGTTCTCTTGACTTAGAGGTATAGGTATTCCCGTTACAACTGACCTATCTGTGCACAGTAATTATAAACATATCATGTCAGTAGGTAAATTTCAGAATCCTAGCCCAGGAATAAAATCATAGGTAGAAGTGCTGTTGTAACATTAATTATATTATCAAGCAAATATAATTGCCATTCAGTTACATTTATAGAAGTAGTGGTTTACCTCCCACTTAACAGTTTATAATTGATCCAAGAATCCCTTAAGTTTGTCCTTTAAATATGGACTTTGATTTGTAACCAAGTGGTAAACCACTACTGCAAGTGTACCATTGATTGGAAATCCAGATTGATGTCTTAAGAGAGGAGTACAGTTGGTTTGCTTTTGTTTTTATTTCGGTCGACTCTGATTTGGTGTTTTTCTTTGTTTGTCCTTTAACAGGACAGTGTCCCCATGGGTTCTCCTGCCTTCCTTCTATCTCTCTTTGTAAGTATTTAATGCAGATTGTAAATAATAATTTGCTGTAGGAGATATCCGAGTTTAGAAGTGAATGTTCTGCCTGAATGTGAACCCAGACAATTTCATTCAAACTGTCGTAAATGCTGTGGTTTATAGTTGCTTAAAATCTTTTTTACTTTTTCTGTGAAAGATTGTTTTGAAGCGATTGTCCCAGTTTCAAGAAATATCTGCTGTTTCATTTTTCTTTAAATATCACATTAAAATACATTTTCACTGATCACCTACACAGCTCTTGTGTGAATGTAGTTAGTGCTAGTTTGTAGCTGATTGTGTCAAATGAGCTGATATCAGTTTGGTGCTATTTGGAGAAAAGTCTTTCAGTTTAGATGTGGAATCAAACAACATAATGAGAAACTTCAACCAAAGCAGCCTATACATGTCAAAGAAAATCTAGGGAATAAGGCATTTGTAATACTGTGAGCTCAGATTTTCAAGAAACCAGAGAGATGTAAACCAATGGACGAAAGCTGCTAGATCTTGTGAAGGACAGCTTCAGGTATTTACATGCTCCACTACTAGAATTGTGAGGGATCTAAATGCTCAGCACCCAGCGAATTGGAACATCAGCAAGAAGCCTGTCTTCACTCTGATAGGGCTCTACAACAGGAACAGGTAAGTCATGCTTCATTCACTGTAGGATGCTCGTCAATTTTTTTCTTAGAAGATTTATATTAAATTCTCTTTTTGCTTGAGGGAACTGTCAGGATTTATTGATATTTTTAAAAATTCAAATAGTATTTTAAACCATGTACTGTTGCTTAGTCAGAAAGCCTGACTTGCAATGCATCATCCCCAACAAAACAATTCCTCTTCTTGCCTGTGGTGACTTCTAGGTAAAATGGTACCACCCAAGTAACGTTGTCCTTTGTTGTGCTGTGCTGTGACACCTTCTGTATAATGTTGCAAAATATTTCAGTTCATAATTTTGGAAAACAATCCTTCCAGCACAGGTTTAACTTGCATATTGCACTCTCACATAGAATTCCCTACAGAAAGAAAGGGTGGGAAATGGCTGAAAAGATTCTTGTATTGCAAGGTAGTTATTTCCACAATACCACACTACATGCAGCAGGTTTCTTTCCTCTGTTGCAACTTCTGCAGGTTTTCATTTTCCTATTTAAACAGGATCAACTTCCCCCTCCACCAAGAAATGCTGGTCTGAAATACTACTACTGAAACTGAATTATGCATTGATCAGTGTGTGGGTTAAGGAAAAGAGTTTTCATGAAATAGTAGAGTAGCAACAAAAAATGCTGTTAAAGAGCATTTAAATGCTACCAGGCCACCAGCATTGAAATTATCAAAAATCAGGAGGTACAAACTATTATTTAGTTTCTGGTGACACAGCCAGTTCCTGGCCACAGCTTTATATGATGATCTCCAGTTGTTTTTACTACTTTGTACTGTGTTTATATTGGACTAAATAGCAAGAGGTTTTTATTGCCATGCAAGATACTTTGAACAAATGATATCATTTTATCAAGTGTTTATAAGTATTCTTAAGTAATTTATTTTAGATTCATTGTGAGTACTCTTGTGTTTTCAATATCAGTCAGTTTAGTTAATCATTGTAAATAAATGCTGAACAGTTAAGATTTTCTTTCAAACAAAATTCCTTAAGGCTGCAGTAATCACCATGTCATACATAAGCTTTTCCATCACAGTTTTCAGATACCGACATCATTGCCACTTTCCATTGTCTACTGATTTTAAAAAGCCATATTTTATTTTAAAATATTGATTGTAATAATATAGACAAAATGTGCACGATATAAACTGAAAACTGCACTTCATCGCTTGCGTTCTGATTCCCTGAATCTACTTAGTGTGTGGACTTCAAATGAAACTTGTAACAATGTTTTAACTTCAACCTCCTTAGTGTTCCAATTGGACAATTAAAGAAATGCTTATGGATTTTGTCCTTACGGCTATGCAAGTATGTTCAATCATGATTGACCCAAGAGTTTAAGCATTTCTTCTACTGTATATTCATGTTATATTGAGAAAGTTGAGTCAGCTAAAAGTTTGAAAATTATAACAAGTTAACCATAATAATGTTGATACTATAGTGTGAGAAAATGTGAGTTTTTAGTATAGTTGTGCGTTTTCTTTGTAAATTTAATTTCTGATCTGTTGACAAGAACATTAGAAATAGCAGCAGTAGTAGGTCATATGGTCACTTGAGCCGCCTTTGTCATAGTCATAGAGTCATACAGCACGGAAACAGATCCTTTGGTCTAACTAGTCCACACCGACCATGTTCCAAAACTAAACTATTCCACTTGCCTACATTTGGTCCATGTCCCTCCAAACCTTTCCTTTTAAGTGTACTTATCCAAACCTCTTTTAAATGTTGCAACTGTACCTGCATCCACCATGTCATCTGGCAGTTCATTCCACATGCATGAACCACGCTCTGTGTAAAAAGGTTGTCCCTTGTCCTTTTCAAATCTTTCTCCTCTCACCTTAAAAATATGCCCCTAGTTTCGAACTCCCCACCCTAGAGAAAGGACCCTTGCTATTCACCTTAACTATGCCCTGCATGATTTTATAAATCTCAACAAGAACACCCCTCAATCTCCTATATTCTTGTGAAAAAAATCCCAGCCTATTTAGTTTCATCATTCAGTAAGGATTTATAATTGGCCTTAACTTCCTTTTGTAGCCTTGTTACCCTTAACTCCCCACAATCTACCTATATTGGCCTTGAGTATACTCAAAGACTGGGCCTCCTCAGCTCCCTGGGCAAGAGTATTCCAAAGATTCACAAGATGTAGAAAAGAAATTCCTCCTCATCTTCACCTTAAATGAGCGACCACTTATTCTGAAATTATGCTAATGGTAGTTTCCCTTGATAAGAACATATCTCATTTTTCTAAATAAGTATAGGCCTCACTTGCTCAACCTTTCCTCATAAGGTATAACATCTTGATCCGAGGAATCAACATAGTAAACTTTCTTTGAACTGCCCCCAGTACAAATATTATCTCCTTAAATGAGACTGCAATTTTATACAGTATTCAAGTTGTGAGCTCACTAATCGCATGTTTAGCTGTCACAAGACTTTCCTACTTTATACTGCAGCCCCTTTGTTTTGGAGTCCAATACTTCATTACCGAGCAAGTAAGACAAAGGAGAGCCAGCGGACATGATCTTTTGGATTTTAGGAAGCCTTTGACATGATGCTGCATTAAAGGCTGCTATAAAAGATAAGAGTCCATGTTGTTCAGGGCAAGGTACTGGCATGAATAGATTGGCTGACTGACAGAAGGCAGAAACTTGGGATGAAGGGGTGTGTCTTATTTGGAAGTTGGTGACTTGTGGACTGCAGGGATCCGTATTGGAACCATGACTATTCGCATTATACCTTAATGATCTGAACAAAGGATTTGAGGGCATTGCTGCTACGTTTGCAGATAATAGAAAGGTGGTTGGAGGCTTGTCAATTGAGGAGCAGTCGAGGACTGAGTCTATAATTGATGGAGTTTAGAAGGATGAGCGGGGATCTCATTGAAACTTGCAGAATACTGGAAGGCCTAGATAGAGTGGATATGAAAAAGATGTTTCCACAAGTAGGAGAAACTAGGACCCGAGGACATAACCTCAGTGAAGGGTTGACCCTTTAGAACTGAGATGAGAATTTTTTTCAGCTAGATGGAGGTTTGATTGTACAACTCATTGCCACGGAGGGCTGTGGGGGCCAAGTCGTTGATGTATTTAAGACAGAGTTAGGTACGTTATTGATTGGCAAGGGGATCAAGGGTTATGGGGAGAAGGTAGGAGAGTGGCATTGAGAAACACATCAGCCATGATTAAGTGACAGAGCAGACTTGGTGGGTGGAATGGCTTCAGATTCCTCTTTTGTCTTAGGTTTTATTTGCCTTATAATTACTTGCTGTGCCTATAAGTTAAGTTCTAATATTTCGTGTGCAAGTATACACAAATCCCTCTGTACCAAGGCAATTTGTAGTCACTCTTCATTTAAATAATATATTTTCTATTCTTCCTATCAAAGTTAGTAGCCTTCCATTTTCTGACATTATACTTCCATTTGCCAAATTTTTGCTAACTCACCTAGCCTTTTGCATATCCGTTAGTATTAGCTTCATATCATCAGCAAATTTGGCTATGATATATGCTGTCCCAAATGCTGTAAGTTGTGGCAGCATGAAAATTATCCACTTGTTTCTACTGTCTGTTTTCAGATAGTCTATTAGCTAAATTTATTTCTGCCAATATTTGAACCCCAATGTGACAAACTTTTTTGCAATAACTTTCCAAATGACACCTTGTTGAATGCCTTTCAGAAGTCCAAAGACTCGACATCTTCTGATTTTTAGTTTATCCAACCCACCCTTTACATCATCAAAGAACTCCAATAAGTCCATCAAACACTGTTACCCTTTCATAAAGCCATATTGTTTCTGATTCCTTTATGATTGTGTAAATACCCAGCTATTGCCTGATTTATAATGAAATCCAGAATTTCGTCAATAACAAGTGTTCGGATAACTATCTTACAGTCACTTGCTTTCTGATTCCATCCTTCCTTGAATAGAGACATTTGCAATATTCAAATTCACTGGGGCTTCTCCAGAATCTCAAGAATTTTAGAGCAGTATAGCCAGCACATTCATTAACACTAGAAACACTTTCAAGAGACCCCTCCTTGCCGGGATTAAGGATATAGGCCATTAGATCCAGGGAAGTCATCGACATTTAGTCTCATTATTTTGCTGAGCTCTTTTTCCTCAAGTGAACATTATTTGAATTTCTTCCCTTTCTTTGCTCTTGATATTGTCCGTGTTATTGAGATACTTTACATTGCCTTCATTGGAAGAAGACGCTATAAATACTTCCAAGCCTTTACCGATTCTCATTATTAATTATTTAGTTTCATCCTGTAAAAGACCAACATTTACTTTAGTTGCAAGCTTCCTTTTCTGTGTACTTACAAACGTTTTGCATCTGTTGCTGGTTTATTTCAATTTTTCCCCTTTTTTAAAAAACTTCATTTGGTTTCTCAAAATCCCCGAATCTTCTGGTGTACACTAACCTTTGCAGCAATGAATGACGTTTCTTTCAATTTGATATCATCCTAAATTATTATGGCCAACCACATATAGAGTCTTATTTTTCTTTTTCCATAGAATGTGTCTTTGTTGAGAATGATCAAATATCTCTTTAAATTTGTGCTACTGCTTATCTTTTTCATCTATTTTCCCAATTCATGTTAGCTAATTACAGTAAATCCTCAGTATCCATGGAATCACGAATCGTGAATTCTCCCTATCTGTGCCAAGAACCAAGTAGCAACAAAAATCAAAATCCACAGGCAGAAATCGCATATCCACAATTTTAACTTTTGTTTTGAACAAGCTCTGCACTCTCAAATTTCGTTATTCGTGGGAGTTCTCAAGAGCATCACCTTCGCTGATTAAGAGGAATGACGAGTTACTTATGTCTTCACAACTTTGTACTTAGCTTTATTTAAATTTACAACAATAGAATCAAACCCAAATTTCTAGCCCCCAAACTGAATGTGAAATTTGATCATTAATTTTTCCTTAACTCTGTTTTATTACACATTGCAAAATCTTTTTCAAGTAGTCTGTTCAACATCTCAAGTCGTCTGTTCCCTGATTGGTTCCACAGCATATTAATCTGAATGCAACCATTAACATGTCCTGAAGGCTATGTTTGCCACTTTGTTCAGTCTATATGGAAACTAAATTCACAATAACTACAGGACCTTTCTTACAAGCCTCCATTCTTTCTTGATTTATACTTTACCCTTCAGCATGGCTACTGTTTATGCCCAACAGTAACTTATTTCCCTTGTTAGTTTTATCTCTACTCAAATTGATTCAATATCATGATCTTCAAGTCAAGATCATTTCTCACTTCATTATCAGTTTCATTCTTTAAAATGGGCTACTCAACCTCATTTTCCTTTCTGCTGATTATTTCAAAATCTGTTAGCTCTGAATATTCAATTTCCATTCTTACAATCTCATCTCTATAATGATTATAAAATAAAACCCATTTATTTTAATTTAGATCATCAATTCATCTCTCAATTGAGCACTAGCTGGACCTCCTTAAATCTACATAATCCCTTCTGACCATTCATAGAAGTAAACTAGATAAGTGTAGATGAGAATGCTGCTTAACCCACCTTCATCCTTATATCCAGAATATAACTTTAAACATATGGTTTTGCATTGATACATTGAAAGCTTTCTAGTTATATAAGAAGAGCAGGGGTGTAATTTGCAAAGTTCTGTTTCATATTTTTGATAGACTGTGCAGGTCATTCCCCAGTGCATTGAACCTCCTGTGAATCAGTGGAATGAAAACAAATTAACATTTCATTTTATTTCACTCTTAGAATTTCTTGGTGTATATAAAATTTTGATCATTGTTGTGCTGCCATGTGTCAGGCAACTGGGAAGAAAAAATAGACTAGTTAATAATTTAAAATTCTCTGAATGTTTTAATGAAGTTATTTTGTCTTTTATCTTGATTGAGGTGTTAATACTATCAAACAATGTTTTTCCATCTAATCTAATCGATTGAGAGGATTTGAACCTTTCTGTTCATATTTCACCTTACCTGGTGATTTCTAGAATTGAGTAAAATAAATTAAATAAATACATAAAGGTAGTTTGTAAAATAGCAAATGCTTATTTATGTAAGTAAACTAGTGTTTTTGGGATTACTGTACTTGGGACTGTGGAGAAGTATGGCTCCAGGAATGAGTGAGTCATGCAAATTAATCTTTAAATCGATTTCAATGCTGCCTACCCCAATAAAGACATCTGACTATTCAAAAGGTTTGTTAACATTTGGAAAATTCTTTTTACTAGTTGGTCAAGCAAATAGTATTAGATTCAGGAGCCCTATTTTGTGGTTAAAGTCCAACAATCTTAAAATCCAAGTTTGAGCCATATTGTTATGTGTTGTGTTGTATTTTGTATAAAGGACTGCTTTAAACAGAATGATTTATCATCCTGGATTTTTCTCCAGAAAGCTCCACATTTTCCAAGTGTACTTGTGACACTATTTGAATATATTTCAATCCTATACATTTAACACATATTTAAAACTAATGGCTTATGCCTGTGTACAGAAGAAATATTTCAATTAAGCAAAATAATCACTCACACTGAAGTTATTGCTAATATCTTCCTTTTTTCTAGATTCTAATGGTTACTGATTCAGTGTCAAAATAAAAACTTTGGTTTCCAATTTTTTTTTCTTAAATATTCAGAGCACAACTCCAATGCTTAATTCCTAGCACTAATCCATTTTTATCATTTCGTCTACACAGAAGTTTCAGAGTGGGGTATTTTCCTCTTACCTGGCTGCAGAAGTTAACTACTTTGGAGAGGTTTTTTGTCATCAGCTCATGTCACAATGATGGCTGAAATACATGGAAATCTACGAGTTTTGTCTGTTCTAAATTTATTTTTATTTCACCAATTGCACAATGTTAATTTATACACAAACTTCTACTTAATTCAATAATACATGAAGGTAGTTTTTCAAATATGCTTTGCAAAAACAATTAATGGGATGTATCTTTAAAAGCTGTCCTATGTTGACATTTCTAGTTTCCCCATGTATTTCAGCCATCAACAGTAAGCGCTGTGCAATCAGCTGATGACAAATACTGTTAACGATGTCTACAAAGCAGTTAATTACTGCTACCAGGTAAGTGGAATGCATTCAGTTTGGATTTCTTTGAACTGAAAATGGAACATATTGATGTTAGACATTCGGAATGCTTTGTGTATCAAGGATGTTTCTCACTGTTATTTGATGTTGATTCTTCAACAAGAGTTTCCCAATATTCTTCATGTTTTTATACTGCTTAAGTTATTAGATTTCAGTCTGTTCATCATGATTGTCTGCCTTGTATTAATTCATTTCAACACTGTCTTCATTTCCATTCTTCTTTCCAGAGCTATTACTGTAATACTGTGCATGAATCTTTGTTCTATAAACATATTTTGGCTTTTATTTCCAAATATAGAATACCATATTTTTTGCGTCATCTACTGCAGAATATAACCTGGTGCAAACTATTTGTACCAATTCATTTTTATGACAATTTATTTTACCAACGCATGTGCAGTCTGTCTGACAAAATGTAGTGTTCTGAAATGTCTGAAAACTTCTGCGACTATACATGCTAAACTATTTCCCAATAGGCAGTGAAAAAGAGTAATTGTTCTTTCCATTAGGATGGTGGTACAAGAGGACGTCGCTGTGCTATTGAAGCAGATATGAAAATGAAGAAATGACTGTCTCCTGTAAGACTTGAACATGTGAAATGTTTGGCACTGTGTGTAAAGATCAATGAAGCTGTACTGTCTTCATCAGCATTGATAATTATATTGTACAGCCTTGTTTCTAGTGTACAGCCTTTGTTCTGAGAACAATGTATTAGCTTAATAAAATTATTTTAACAATGTAATGGCTTCAGAGAATTTACATGATACTGAGTTTTGTTTAGTTCCAATTTAAGATAGGGAAATTATTTTAGTATTTACTGGCATTAAGTATGCTAATTTTGATGAACTTAGTAGTTTTGCTTATATAATGTAGAACAAAATCTTTGTGTGTGTAATGCTTAAGCATTTTAAGATTTTTTTTGATTATCCAGACCAGTTTTTCAGTTTTTTTTTGTTGAATTGCCACTACAGTGGTCTTTGGGTAAATACCTCTCTATTTTGTACATTGTACAAACATATGAAACTTTGGACTGATTTGAATGTTCCTCAGCTCTGTCTTCGAGACTTGGGCAATCTTGAGATAAATTGAATAGATAAATAAGCATAGAATAGATGCAACACCTGTTTGACTCAAACAATAGCCTTTTCTCTTCTAAGTTTACCAGTAAAGAGACACTTAAAGAATATTTGATTTTGTTTAGAGGTTTGCCATGAAACGTTTCAAACATTAATTTACATGGACCCTGAGTAGCATTGTGTGTTTTACTCTGAGTAAGCTTTGATCTCTCTTAACTATAAAGAGCCAATTTTCACTGAAAAGCCATGATGCAGAATACTAAATTTCAAATAATATTCACTAAATTGATTATCTTATGTGGATGGTTGGTGTATCAGATTGATGCAGCAATAGCTACAGCTGAAATTGGGATCAAGGGACATTATTGGACTCGAGTTAAGGAAATTTGTGTTCATCCATAGCTGATCTGAAGGTTTTTGCTGTTACCAGATGCCAAAAGTGGGTAAATGTTTAGATCTTCAATATTTGTGGCTCTCCTGTTGGATACATAATCACCAAAAGAAAACTTCCAGTAGAATACCTTACAAAATTTACAAAATACCTTGCAAGAACTGTAACAAACACTACATTGGACAAACAGGCAGAAAACTAGCCACCAGGATTCTTGACCATCAACTAGCCATCAGGATACATGACCATCAACTAGCCACAAAAATACATGACCCACTCTCACTAGTATCCTTACATATGGATGAGGAAGAACACCACTTCAACTGGGACAACATCCTAGGACAAGCCAGAGACACGCACAAGAATTCCCAGAAGCATAGCATTTCAACCGGAACTCTATCACCAAACACATTGACTTGGATCCCATTTACCACCCCTGAGGGGGGGAATCAGGAAATTACATCACCATAGGAAATGATGTCACCACAGGAAATGACATTACTAACCCAAGGAAATCTAAACATATAAATAGAAAGCGAACTATACCACGAGTGCTTCATCTGAAGGCTCACTGAAGATGTTACCTAGTATGGTGATGAAACGTCTGAACATGAGCCTTCCAGCTCAGGGAGCAAACCTACATGCAGAATTTTCCTATATTCCTCCAGCTGCCCTTAAACTTGCATGTTGTTCACTGCAATGTAGCTAGTAATAGATTTCATCTTGTGTTTTGAACAGAGACCATTAGAAGCAAATTCACATAAAAGTAAAGGGGAGAACATTTTGTGAATCCAAACATTTTAGTTCATGTGATTTTCACTATATGAGCGCAGAAATTAGAAATTAAATCCTGCAGTTTTACCTAAAATGCTGTATTATTTATATGACCCTATTTTTAAGTATAGTACAGTAGCTACAATTCGTCATGATGTGACTGTTATCAGATGTGACAACTGTTGATTTAATATATAATACAAATAAAGTATTCTCTGCTGTGTTCTTTTTTCCATTCTGATTTTCACCTGTTGTGTTGCATATTCACACCCTGAGGCTTGACTTTTCTCACATATCCAACTGAAATGTTTTTGCTTAATGAATGTTCGGGCCACCATTACCTCAGCTAGTAACATTCAACTTTGAGTAAGAAGTCTGTCATTTCAAATGTCACTGTATAAACTTCAAAATATGATCCAGGCAGACATTCCAGTGTTGTGCTGAGGAGGATGTCACACTGTTGTAAGTATTGCCAGTTTTCAGATGAGAGGTTAAGCATGCTCCCCAGCTGCTCCTGCAGGTAAGCCTAAAATATCCCAGAGAAATACTTTGAAGAAGAAGAAGTTTACCCATATGTTCTATCCAATATATATATTGACCTACATTTAAAACATGATTTAGTCATTATCACATTGCTGTTAACGGCAACTTGCTTTGTACGAATTGTGTCTTCCACATTTCTTACATTTATAGCATTGACTACATTTCAAATGTGTTTCATTAGTCGTAAAACACTTTGGAACATTCTGAGGTTGTAATCTAAAATGTTCAACTTTACATTGTCCATGATGTGGATGTGCTGGTGTTGGGCTGTGGTGGGCAAGGTCAGAAGTTACACAACAACACGTTTATTTGAAATCAGACGTTCCAGAATGCAGTTTAT
Organism: Chiloscyllium punctatum; assembly: GCF_047496795.1. Lineage (NCBI taxonomy): Eukaryota > Metazoa > Chordata > Chondrichthyes > Orectolobiformes > Hemiscylliidae > Chiloscyllium > Chiloscyllium punctatum. Next base: position 61,994,161 of record NC_092778.1, on the reverse strand, counting down.
CAGTGTGATTTAGATGGAATGTTAGACTTTCCATACCAATACAATGCTTATAACATCATTGTGCCATGTGTTAAATGATTGAGTTCAGCAAAAGAAAATCCTTGGATATATATGGGTTTTGATATTAGTGGGAAAGAACTTGAGTAAAGTCACAAAATGTCGGATTATCTGGCGCTCACAGCTTTGGTATTTACGTCACTGAACTTGATGACAAGTCAAGTAGAACCATTGGAAAATCTTAAATTCTTGAACTTCCATCCTTGGAATACTGTTTCACATTGATGCTGTGCCTTCTTGGCTGTTGAAAATAAGTTCATTCTGTGAATGTGATAGCCATTTAACTTTCAAGCAGTTTCTTTTCTAGTGATTTCTTCCATGTTTTGACCATACACCAGAGTAATTCTTCTTGAGCTGCCAGTGAACACACAGGAATCTCTTGTACCCTTGCCTTCCCAAACAATATGGACAGGTCTTCTAAATGGTATTTGCTATTGTAATATTTGGACTGCATTAATCTGCATGACTCCACTGAATCCCCAGGGTTATTGATGCCATGGTTTCTCCTACCATTCCTTGAGTTTACCTTAAAGTACAAAAGGTCACACTAGGTAAAGCTGATTATGACTTCTCTGCTGATGGACATTTAGATCAATTGTCCTTCTGGTTTGAGATCTCCTTTAAGGGGCTGGAGGTTTGGATATTTTGGATCATTTGTTATCTGAATCTGATAGATCTGTTTTGACGAGTATACTATCATTAAATTACTCAGGCTCCAATCAGATGGTTTTATTGCACCAATCCCATGAAGGAATTTTTTGATATTTCATAATCCGTGCAGTACCATTGTTCACATTATAATAACTTTTTCATCTGGCATGTTATAAATAAAGGATTTATCAAATTTAATTTTAAATTCAAGTCAGTGATAAAACAAGATTCCACAAAGATGAGGTAAGTTGTCTCATTTGAGTTCCTGGATGAGAAGGTTAACATTGCAAAACTAAGTTTACAGTAAAACAGAAAGAATGATTTGATACACATATCTTCAGGTATCCCTTGGAGTAGTTAGAAAGTCATTCTCCCCTTTGTTTGAATGAAACTAGATTGTGTTTAACTGACAAGTTCATACTATCTAGATTATAGCAAGGTCATGAGATCATCAAGATGTATGAATCAATTTTTCTAGCAAACAAATGTTGGGGGCAAAGTTAGCCTAATGGCTTTTTAAGTGTATTCATAATCTTATAATGAGAGTATTAGAAAATTTCAAATAATCTTACTGAAATGTTAGTAAATGTTGCATTTGACTTCACTTCTAAATGTTGCATTCGACAACATTTGTAAAGCTGTTAATAGGCTAGCCTCATGTTTATTAAACATTTTCAAGACTTAATAAGATGGGTTATTTGCAAAATTCACTTGAGGCAGAAAACTCCACCTTGTGCATTCAATTTGTTACCTTACTGAGCAAAACACAATGTTATTGATGTTCTTCCTTATCCTTTTAATGTTATCAATTGATTGTCACATCCAATCCAACTGTACACAGATATTCATACCTTTGTGCTTAACTGATGTTGTGCGAGCAAATGCTTTAATTTTTAAGCAATTGTCATGACCTTTCATATTTTAAAATTGGTTTGAATTATGTTAAGTTGCCCTACTCCTCTAGGTAGATGAATAGTCCAGTACAATAATTAAGGACAATGTGAGAGAGCTTTTTGTGAATATGCAGCAATGCATTTTTTAAAATGCTTTATTCCCTTTTAATGGTAGATATTCAACTGTATCTAAAAGTTTTTTTTAAAGAAGAAAAAATGTCACTAGAATTAATGGACTGTATGAAGTAGGTAGTGTCCTTATCACAAATTTTGCTAAATACGCAACATTTTCTTGATAGCCTTCTAAAATATAAACTTTCATCTTGTGTTTCTGGTTAACTATTTGATTGAAATAAAGCGTGCAACATATTACATGGCAGTATTATCAGACTGATCATTTAAAGATACACTGGAAGTTTATTATAATGTGGATTTTTGGGTTCAAAACATGAAACTGCGTGCTTTCGCTGAAGTGTATTAATCAGAAAATACCTATTTTAAATAGCAAGATCAAGATTTAAATGAAGCTTTACCTCTTGTACCATCAGACCTTCACACTATGAACAAATTTGTGGTATATTGACGCACATTATAGCAGACTCCCTGTTGAGTAAAAACATTCTCTCTAAATGGGGACATCGTCCTTTTCATCCCTGGAATCTAAGCACAGGGAAAGTCTGCCAGTTGAGACTATTTTTGACAGTCTTGGCTGTATTCTCAGTGGTGTGTTCCACAGAAATGTTCTGTTTGTACTTTGGCAGCAAATCAGCAAACATTGCGAAGTCTTGGGAGTAGCTAGTGTGGAAAGGTGGTAGAGTATAAGGTATTCAGAGACATTTAGTTGGAAAAGAAGGTGCCTTATTCTGCAGCCATCTCCCATTCCTTGTTTGGGAGATACTAGGTGCACAAATCGGGAACGATCCCATTGCTCATCACACTTCCTGTGGAATATTATTTAAATATGCAAAATGCTGCAATACAGAGGAATCTGGATGTTCTCTTGTATAAATCACAAAAAGTTAGCATGGGGTGCAGCAAGTAACAAAAAAGGCAGGTGGAATTGTTGGACTTTATTGTAAAACAGATGGAACATAAAGTACCTTGCTACCATTGCACAGGATATTGGTGTGACCACAATTAAATAACTGTGTACAATTTTGGTTTCCTTATTCAGGAATGAACTTGCGTTGTAGGTGTTTTCGCTGGGTTGATTGATAAAGGTTTTTCTTAGAGGAAAGATTGAGCAGGTTGGGCCTAAACTCTCAGGAGTTTGGAACAGTATTAAAGACAACCTTACTGATGTGTATTAGATTCTGAGGGTGTTTGATACAGTCAGTACTGAGAGGATGTTTCCCTCATGATGGTATCTAGGACAGGGGGTTGGGGGCAGAAGGATGGCACAGTTTCAGAATCAGCTTTGTCTCATTGAAGAAGCAGATGAGGAATTCCTTTCTTGGCCAGCTGTTAATCATTGGAGTTCGTTGCTCTAGAGAGCAGTGGAAGCTGGGTCAGTGAATGTACCCAAGCTAAGCTATACAAATTGTAGATCCGCAAGGGAAGAATGTGGAGTTCAGGAGGCAATCAGATCAGCCATGATCTACACGAATGGCAGAGTAGAGTTGAAGAGCCAAAAGACCTATTTATTCTATTTCTTATGTTCTTAGTAAGGTGTCTAAATATTCAAAGTAAAGCTGGGCTAAGAAAACCTTACAGATTAAGTTATTCAGTGATCAGAAGGGTCTCTTTGTAACAAATGGCAAATAATGTTGGATTTTCATTTTTTTGTTTACCTGAAGTAAGCTTTAGTAAACATAAAAGTAAAAACAATTATTACTGTGGATTTCAGTCTGTTTTAACTTACTGTATTCAACTTAACTTATTCCATAGGCGGTGGAGGTGGAGGCTGAAATTGGCAGTGATGAGGATCAAGGAAGTGAAATGCACCAAGACAAAATTCAGCATCAGACCCTATACATAGAATCTAAATGCAAGGAAGAATTTGATAGATCACTTGTTGAGGGCAAAAGGAATACTGATGTTGACAGTTCACTGCTGGAAAAAACTGAGGCAAAGAAAATACGTATGGAACAGACAAGTTCAGGACAGGTAGAGACTGAGCGCCCAAAATGTTGTGAACACACAGCACTTTCCATAGAGCAGGTGGAAGAAAGAAAAAAGGATTCAGAACAAAGTTTAACAGAGGTAGGATATCAATATTGAAACAACTTGAAATTTTTGGATTTGCAAGGAAGAAAATCACTTGATCAGTTAGTTTTCTTTATCACTTTGAGCTTATTTGCATCTATGCCTCTTGGGCACCCTGGTGAGCCTATTAGATCGCATGTTCTTACATCGAGTCATAGTCAGAGAATCAAAGTTTGCCTTATAAAGATTAAATGGGGCCTTATCACATAACAGTACTTTCTTTGTGCATTGTTAGGACGGCATCTAGAGTTGTACAGCATGGAGACAGACCCTTTGGTCCAACTTGTTAACACTCATCAGATATCCTAAACTGATCTCATCCCATTTAGCCCATATCCCTCTAAACCCTTCCTATTCATATACTCATCCAGATGTCTTTTAAATGTTGTAACTGTAGCAGCCTCCACTACTTCCTCTGGCAGCTCCTTCCATACATACACCACCCTCTGCGTGAAAAAGTTGCCCCTCACGACCCTTTTAAATTTTTCCCTTCTCACAGACTTGTATCCTCTAGTCGGGACTTCCCTACTCTGGGAAAAAGACCTTGTTTATTCACCCTATCCATGCCACTCACAATTTTATAAACCTCAATAAGGTCACCCCTCAGCCTCTGATTTTCCAGGTGCAGAAAGGCCAAGCCTATTCAACCTTTCATTGCTGAAGCCTTCCAAGCCTGGCAATATACTTGTAAATCTTTTCTGAACCCTTTCAATTTTCACAACATCCTTCCTATAGGAAAGAGACCAGAACTAAACACAGTATTCTAAGACTGGTCTCATCATTGCCCTGTACACCTGCAACATGACCTCCCAACTCCTGTACTCAATGCACTGCCTGATAAAGGCAAGCGTGCCAAATGCAGCCTTCACTACCCTGTCTACTTGTGACTTCACCTTCAAGAAGCTATGCACCTGCACCTCTTGGTCTGTTTCTTCAGCAACACTCCCCAGGACCCTAACGTTAACTGTATAAGTTCTGACCTAGTTTGCCTTACCAAAATGCAACACCTCACATTTATCTCAATTATACTCTACCTGCCACTTGTCAGTCCATTGGCACATCCATCCAAGGTACTCTGAGGTAACCTCCTTCACTATCCACCACACCACTAATTTTGATGTCACCTGCAAGCTTACTAACCATACCTTCTATATTCACTTCCAGCTTGTTTATGTAAATGACTGGAATGCCAGGATTTTGACATAGTAAAGGAATGACAAAATGTTTCCAAATCACAATGGCATTTGGAGGGTAATTTTCAAGTAGTGGTATTCCCATTCATCTGTTGCTCTAGGTGGTAGAAGTCACTGGTTTGAAAGATACTGTCAAGATGATTGGTCTCCAGCAGATGTGTTCATTTTCTTATGCAAGATGTGACTCCCGCATTGACGAGCACTTCCCTTGCCCCCAGACAATTCCCACTGACTCCACTTTTGCCAGCACTCCTTGATACTACACTTGGTCAAATGCTAGCTCCTCTTGGTATTCATCTCTTTTCTCCATGCTTGAACATATCTGATATGATCCAAGGTTGTGTGGTGTATCCAACAGCAGTCCAGCAGAATTTTGACACAACTTGACAAACAAAAAGAAAGTTGATGTAAGCAATGCAAGTCCAGAGCATGATTTCCAGTATTTCAGGCTATTGAAAAACTAAAGAAGTATGGATGCTGGAAATCAGAAACAAAATCAGAAATTCCTTGGAAAAACTCAGCAGGTCTAGCAGCACCTGTGGAGAGAAAGCAGCATTAACACTTTGGGTCAAGTGACCTTTATGCAAAATGGATTCCAGGCCATCTGTTGACTGTGGATCTGTGACTATGCTGAAGGTTCTAATTTTCTCTGGCTGGTCAAAACTAAATTTAAAACATAATTTCGATTTATTAATCATCTCTATGATAATGAAAAATTAGTACTATTTCTGTACTCACGTATGCAATCAAAATCAATTTATTTGCAACAAACAAAATATTGTTGATGCCATGGCTTTTTATTCCTTGTTTCTCTAGTGCTTGGACAGTGGCTGTAGTTATCTTGTCCTTTACACAAGGACTGAGCCACTTCTTGGAGAAACACAGCATGATATTACAGGCAATGAACAATTAGGTAAGTGACTGCTGTAAGATTTGGCCAATACTTTCCTTCGGTTGTGAGGTTACTTTATGCAATATTAATAACACAAAATTTTAGACTAGGCAAAATTAGTCTTTAGCATCATCTTTATCAGTATCTTTTGACCTTTTATACTATTTCCTGTTTTTGGCAGAGGCTGCTCAATTGCAATTTTCCAACAGCTCTCCTACTTCTCCAATTTTGGAATGACAGATGCAACTGAATATACAGTCAAAAAATTAGTCAATACAGTAATCAACCAAGTATCATGATTAATGTTGACAGTTTGAGATGTTCCTTTCCGTAGTCTAGGTTTTTAGCTTTCCAATGCTACAAGCTACCTTTCCCATGATTTGAAGGTGAATATATGCTGTATATATCTGCTGCACTCGATATGAAGTTGTTCTTCAATCCAAATGAAACATCAATGTAATTAGAACTGCAACAACTGGTACACCATTTTTGTTGTTGTTGTAAAACATGACAGCAAATAAAGCCAGTATAAAATTTGCATAGTTTTTGGTTGAGAATAGGATAAAAGGTTTAGAGATACGTGTAAACTAAGGTCATGAAGTACTGTTTGTTTTCTGTGTCATTGACTAGAGATGGTTGTATGGTGGGCTGTCCGTCCAAGTTGAATAATAATGTGGGGATAGACAGGTATTCTTGAAATATCATTCAGTTATTTTGAGGTTTTAAAACCTTATTTTGAGTATGGATGGACAAGAATAAAGCCCACAGGGTTATAAGCTACATAATTTTTGAAAGGAGCACACTTCTGCACGTGGAATGGCAATTGTTCATGGTGTGCTTTCCTGTATTTAACTAAAAAGAGTCAATTTAAAAGAAGTAGTGTGAACCAAGTGATGGTTTCTCAAATTGTTTTTCTTGAAAACCTAGACAGGCTATAAAGGTTGCAAACCAGGTCTGCTCAAAGAATGGATCACAAGTGGAGAGCATGAGCTAAAGCTTTGGAGTTGCAATTTCTGAGGCAGCAATGGCTCCTATGGAGCACCAATTGCGTGCAAACAGTTGCAAGTCCTTTATCAGTCCTCACATTTTTAATAGAGTGTGGCCTCACTCTTAGTTCTGGGGTCACAGCAATTTTCATGCCTCAAAATAGGATCACAGTCAAAGGTGTGGGAAGCACCATTCTGAGTGAAATGTACCTGAGAAATCTCGATCCGTTTTTTTTAATGAATCTGTCTCATATAGCACAAAAGAAAGACCTGAATTTAACATGCAATGTTGCAAGTGTCCCAGTTTATGCAGCAATAAAACATCTGGATAAGGCAAAGAAATATCAGTTGTGGGCATTGCTGACTGGACCAGCAATTATTACCCATAGACGAAAGTGAGTACTGCAGGTGCTGGCGATTAGAGCCAAGAGTGTGGTGCTGGAAAAGCACAGCAGGTCAGGCAGCAACAGGAGAATCGACGTTTCAGCCAAAAGCCCTATTACCCATGCCTAGTGGCCCTTGAGAAAGCAGTCTTCATGAACTGCTGCAGTCTGTGTGCTGCAAGTAGACACACAATGCCAAGTTAGTTCAGTCACAGCACAGTAAATGGCTCTTTATTCTACATTAAAAGTACACAGGTATTCTAACACTACAATGAACACAAAATCTGTCCTCTGCTGTTTTTCTGGTGAATGAAGATTGGGGAATTTTGCAGCAAATATGGGATCCCCAGAGTTAGAAGGACTCCAAGTTACATAAACTTTTACATTCATGTTGTTGCCTGGTTTAAAAACTTCAATTTCTTTCCGTCACATTGCTGACTGAGAATCTCTCCTGCCTATCATTTTTTTTTCTTATTTGTAAGATGTGGTGTTGCTAGTAAGGCTATTGTTTATTGCTCATCCCTAATTGCCCTTAAGGAGAGGGTGAGCTACTTTCTTGAACTGCTGCAGTCCTTGAGGTGCAGGGAGAAACAGTTCTGTTAACCAGTGAGATACAGGATCTTTACCCAGTTACAGTGAAAGAGCAACAAAGTGGTTCACTTAAGATGATGTGCGGCTTAGAGAGGAAAGGGTGGTGTTCCCAAGCATTTGCTACCTTTGGCATTCTAAATGGTAGACATCACTTGTTTAGAAGGTGCACAAAGTAGTTTTGGTGAGTTATTGCATTGCATCTCATAGATGGTACACATTGCCACTGTGCACCAGTGGTGAAGGAAGCGAATGTTGAAGATAATGAATAGGTTGCCAGTCAAGCAAGTGCTTTGTCCTGGATAATTAGATTACTTTACTTACAGTGTGGAAACAGGCCCTTCAGCCCAACAAGTCCACACCGAAGCGCAACCCACCCAGACCCATTCCCCTACATTTCACCCCTTCACCTAACACTACGGGCAATTTAGCATGGCCAATTCACCTAACCTGCACATTTTTGGACTGTGGGAGGAAACCGGAGCACCCGGAGGAAACACGCAGACATGGAAAGAATGTGCAAACTCCACACAGTCAGTCGCCTGAGGCGGGAATTGAACCCGGGTCTCTGGCGCTGAGAGGCAACAGTGCTAACCACTGTGCCGCCCAATATTGAGCTTCTTGAGTGTTATTGAAGCTACACTCATGCGGGCAGGTGGGGAATATTCCATTACACTCCTGACTTGTGCCTTGTTGATAATGGATAGGCTTTGGAGAATCAAGAAGTAAGGTACTTGGTGCAGAATGTTCAGCCTCTGACCTGCTCTTGCAGCTGCAGTATTTATATGGCTAATTCAGTACAGTTATTGGTCAGTGGTAACCCCTAGGATGCTGGCATTTATGACATGTGTTTAAGCCTAAGTATAAAACCATCTGCAGAGGGACTTCATTTTATCCTTTTCCTAGCATATTGATGTTAAACCTATTATTTTCTCCCTAATGTACTCAACATTGACTGATCATTGATTCTGAGCTTAACACACTATTCCATCAGGGGAGCAGTACAATGTTGTGATTTTTAAAAATGTGCTTGGACCAGAATATTTACTGCTTGAGAATGTTGATTAGGTTAGTTAAATTCATTATTATCTTCATATTTCAGATGTGCCTAGAGTAGAACACAACACAATGAGAGAAAGTCTACCTGAGGTATGATTGCAACATAAATTTTAGAATAAAGAACATTGTGAAGTTCATCATAGATACAAAAACTGCTTGAATAATATTTGCTGTGACTTTTTGACTCACGTTTCAGGAGGATACTAGTGAAGAAGAGTTTTGTGATGTCGATCTTTCAGAATTTGGTATAGAGCTGTCTGTCTCTGAGAGTGACGTTAGCTTCAGTTCCCAGCAGTTTTTAATTTTGGATGAGTCAGCAGCTAGCAGTCACACTTCCTCCCAGCTGTAAGTGGCCTAAAATGTAAATGTATGCTACAGTAGACTTTTATGTATATCGTCTTAATCGAGCAATCACTTGGGACATAATGGTAACTTCACTGGACTAGTAATCCAGAATCCTGGCTAATATTGTCTGTTAATTGCCCACTCATTAAGGATGGGCAATAAATGCTGGCCTAACTAGCAATGCCCACACCCCATGGACAAATAAAAATAAATTAAACATGTAACCCAATTCGAAAGCGATTATAACCTTAAATTAATAACTTTAAATGATAATTATTTTATTCTCTGGAGGGATGTGGGAGTCACTTGCTGGGCCAGCATTTGTTGCCCTTGAGAAGGTGGGGCTGAACTGTTGCCTTGAACCACTGCAGTCCATGTTCTGTAGGTAGATCAACAATCCCGTAAGAGAGGGGATTCCAGAATTTTGACCCAACGACAGTGAAGGAAAAATGATACATTTCCAAATCATGATGGCAGGTGACTTGAAGGGGAGCTTGCAGGTGATGCTGTTCCCATATCTCTGCTGCCCTTGTCTTTTAGATGGAAGATGCTGTTTAAGGGTCTTTGGTGAATTTCTGCACTAAAACAAAACTATAATAATCTTCCATGTCTTAAGAACAAGTACAGTTATTAATTTTGTCACCTGTGATTAAGAAGGTTGTATTCAGGTATAAGTTAGATTCTAATTACCCCTCAGTTACATGAATACATGTCACAGTTAATGTGCCGTCATTCTTGCTTTACTTCAGAATATTAAAGAACATGTATTTCAAGTGGTATGTTTCACTAGATACAATAATATTAATATGAGACAGAAACAAAAAAAATCTGTGGATATTGGAAATTTGAAACAAGACAAATTGCTGAGCTCGATGAAGAGTGCACACCTGAAACATCACTTGTCCATTGTCTCCATAAGTTCTGCTTGTCACTTTTGTTTCAATATCAAAAGAATTGTGTACGAACTATTGTGATAAACTTGTGTAATATGCACTTTACATTTAGAGATTTACATTTAAAGATGGAGCAGATAGGTCTTGGTTAGTCCTGTGAAGGTTTCTGTTCTTGCTCATCTGGATGCAAGCACATTCCAGATGGTCATATAATTCTGTAAATTTTGTAGGATGTGTACATCAGTAGTGGAGCTTTTGGCAGACATTAAGCAGAAAGGAATGTAAGAAATAAACAAATTACCAATATAACTTATTTGTAGTGTCCAGTATTTGCAAGTACAGCCATAAAATGAATATAAAGTGGATCATGATCCCAGCTGATGCTAATAGTGGAAAAGGCAGAATTAAACCTGATTTAATAGAACAGATGTTTAATTTTTTTTGAAGTTGATTACCATAGTGGTTTGACACAAACATATTCACATGAGGCTATGGATGTTCTTCTATAATAACGTGAGTTTATTACACTGAATAATAAAGCTATATACACATAGTCAAAATATATTTCTTTACTATCAAAACAAAATTTCAACTTTTTTAATCCAATATTATCCAATACAGAGACTCAATCTTAGGGAAATTTCTCCCCGTTCTCTGCTCCTTAAATCCATACTTAAATGTGAAAATTCATTTTGAGTTCCCAGGTATTCACCTCTCTCAATTCCGATTTTCCAAACTTTTTCAGTTCTAACAATTTGAAAACTTCCATCCAACTCCCTTGGCTTGGAAGCTCCACAAACTGGAAATCACTTCTGTGGAGGTGACTGGTTCCCTTGATTGGAACTCCTTGGAGAAAATATTTTCTAATCTGAGCTGAATGGTGGGCGGCGCGGTGGCACAGTGGTTAGCACTGCTGCCTCACAGCGCCAGAGACCCGGGTTCAATTCCCGCCTCAGGCGACTGACTGTGTGGAGTTTGCACATTCTCCCCGTGTCTGCGTGGGTTTCCTCCGGGTGCTCCGGTTTCCTCCCACAGTCCAAAGATGTGCAGGCCAGGTGAATTGGCCATGCTAAATTGTCCGTAGTGTTAGGTTAGGGGTAGATGTAGGGGTATGGGTGGGTTGCGCTTCGGCGGGTCGGTGTGGACTTGTTGGGCCGAAGGGCCTGTTTCCACACTGTAAGTAATCTAATCTAATCTTAACTTCTTCTATGCTCAGAACTTGAATCTTCTGTTCTGAATTAAAAATGAAAGGAATTGCCTTTATGTGTTTACACTGCCTGTCATAAACTTCACAGTTTAAATCTTTTATCCATTAACACTGTAGGGGTTTTCCCAGGTCGTTGAAGTCACATTTCTTTTTCAAAATGTATTTACAGCATTGTCCAGATTACTTTCTGACCTTTCCTTAAAACAAAAACCTTCACAGGACTAACCAAGACCTGTCTGCTCCATCTTTAAATGTAAATCTCTAAATGTAAAGTGCATATTACACAAGTTTATCACAATAGTTCGTACACAATTCTTTTGATATTGAAACAAAAGTGACAAGCAGAACTTATGGAGACAATGGACAAGTGATGTTTCAGGTGTGCACTCTTCATCGAGCTCAGCAATTTGTCTTGTTTCAAATTTCCAGTATCCACAGATTTTTTTTTGTTTCTGTCTAATATTAATATTATTGTATCTAGTGAAACATACCACTTGAAATACATGTTCTTTAATATTCTGAAGTAAAGCAAGAATGACGGCACATTAACTGTGACATGTATTCATGCCTGTGACTCGCTGTTTTGCTGACTTGATGAATTAGCTAAGATGCTATAAAAAATGCAGAGTGCAGGTCGATGGTTCCCAAAGTAGAGAATCAAATTTCACGGGCAAACTCATTAACAGGCTGTTCTCAAGTACTTCTTAATTCCTGGCTCCGACCTGTTTGCCTCTTATCTGCAGTTTGTGCATACACTGGCAAGATGAATAAAAGTGAAAGGATAGAAATAATTCTGAGTACTGTTTGCTACAAATGTAAGGGACAGTACAAAATTGGTTATACATAGAACATAGAACGTGCAGCACAGAACAGGCCCTTCAGCCCACGATGTTGTGCCGACCACTGATCCTCATGTATGCACCCCCAAATTTCTGGGACCATGTGCATGTCCAGTAGTCTCTTAAATGTCCCCAATGACCTTGCTTCCACAACTGCTGCTGGCAACGCATTCCATGCTCTCTCAACTCTCTGTGTAAAGAACCCACCTCTGACATCCCCTCGATACTTTCCTCCAGCAAGCTTAAAACTATGATCCCTCGTGTTAGCCATTTCTGCCCTGGGAAATAGTCTCTGGCTGTCGACTCTATCTATGCCTCTCATTATCTTGTATACCTCAATTAGGTCCCCTCTCCTCCTCCTTTTCTCCAATGAAAAAAGTCTGAGCTCAGTCAACCTCTCTTCATAAGATAAGCCCTCCAGTCCAGGCAGCATCCTGGTAAACCTCCTCTGAACCCTCTCCAAAGCATCCGCATCTTTCCTATAATAGGGCGACCAGAACTGGATGCAGTATTCCAAGTGCGGTCTAACCAAAGTTTTATAGAGCTGCAACAAGATCTCACGACTCTTAAACTCAATCCCCGTTAATGAAAGCCAAAACACCATATGCTTTCTTAACAACCTGTCTACTTGGGTGGCCATTTTAAGGGATCTATGTACCTGCACACCAAGATCCCTCTGTTCCTCCTCACTGCCAAGAATCCTATCCTTAATCCTGTACTCTGCTTTCAAATTTGACCTTCCAAACTGCATCACCTCACATTTATCCAGGTTGAACTCCATCTGCCACCTCTCAGCCCATCTCTGCATCCTGTCAATGGCCCCTGCAGCCTACAACAGCCCTCTGTACTGTTAACGACACCTCCAACCTTTGTGTCGTCTGCAAACTTGCTGACCCATTCTTCAATTCCCTCATCCAAGTCATTAATAAAAATTACAAACAATAGAGGCCCAAGGACAGAGCCCTGTGGAACACCACTCACCACTGACTTCCAGGCAGAATATTTTCCTTCTACTACCACTCGCTGTCTTCTGTTGGCCATCCAATTCTGTATCCAGACAGCTAAGTTCCCCTGTATCCCATTCCTCCTGACCTTCTGAATGAGCCTACCATGAGGAACCTTATCAAATGTCTTGCTGAAGTCCATATACACCACATCCACAGCTCGACCCTCATCAACTTTTCTAGTCACGTCCTCAAAGAACTCAATAAGGTTTGTGAGGCATGACCTGCCCTTCACAAAGCCGTGTTGACTGCATTTAATCAAGCCATGCTCTTCCAGATGGTCATAAATCCTATCCCTCAGAATCCTTTCTAACACCTTGCAGACGACAGATATGAGGCTGACTGGTCTGTAATTGCTAGAATTTCCCTATTTCCTTTCTTGAAGAGAGGAATTACATTTGCCTCTCTCCGGTCTTCAGGTACGACTCCATTGGAGAGCGAGGATGCAAAGGTCTTCGCAAGTGGCGAAGCAATCGCATTTCTCGTTTCCCAAAGCAGCCGAGGACAAATCTGGTCCGGGCCTGACGACTTGTCATCTTAATGTTTGACAAAATTTTCAGCACATCAGCTTCCTCTATCTCTATCCATTCCAGCATGCACACCTGCTCTTCAAAGGTTTCATTCTCTACAAAGTTTGTTTCTTTCGTAAAGACAGAAGCAAAAAACTCATTTAGGGTTTCTCCTACCTCCTCAGACTCCACACACAAGTTCCCTATGCTATCCCTGATCGGCCCTACTCTTTCTTTGACCATTCTCTTATTCCTCACAGAAGTGTAAAATGCCTTTATGTTCTCCCTAATCCGTTCTGCCAAGCCTTTCTCGTGCCCCCTCCTGGCTCTCCTCAGACCATTTTTGAGCTCCTTCCTCGCCTACCTGTAATCCTCTAGAGCTGAGCTTGACCCTAGCTTCCTCCACTTTATGTAAGCTACCTTCTTCCTTTTGACGAGAAGCTCCACCGCTCTCGTCCTCCAAGGTTCCTTTATCTTACCCCTTCTTGCCTGTCTCAGAGGGACATATTTATTCATCACTCGCAACAACTGTTCCTTAAACAGTCTCCACATATCTATAGTGCCTTTACCATGGAACAATTGTTCCCATACCATGGAACAATTGCTCCCAGTCCATGCTTCCTAACTCATGTCTAATCGCATCATAGTTTCCTTTTCCCCAATTAAATATCCTCCCATTCTGCCTAATCCTCTCCTTCTCCATAGTTATGTAGAATGTGAGGCAGTTGTGGTCAATGATTTTCAAGGTTGCACCTTTCCAGTCTCAGATTGGCTCAGTGATTTAAAAGATAGAGGATTGGAAATAAATCAAATCGAAAATGTACTCCTGAGAGGGAGCACATAGAAGGTGCATGAGGAACTGCACATTACTTTTGTGCATTCGCCAGTCAATTTCCACAGCTTTGCAGTGATACATGGTACATGAAGAATTTAAAGGTGAACGTCTGTTGAAAAAGTTAAGCAACTTAGATAAGACATAATCTCAGGTATTTTAATTCACGTTGTATTGAATGTTCTTTTTAGTATAGTTACCAGTCTAGTCTGTTTATCAGATCCACAAGTACAGACCAGGATCAGATTTCAGCTCAAAGGAATTGGAAAAGGACAGTGCTGCTCATGTGGAAGGAGATAGCCAGCCACAGGTCAGAGAGAAAACAAAACTGAAAAATAAATCCGTATGTTACAATTAATCTCATACGACTGTGATGCTTGGGATGTACATTTTATACATCACCATAATAGCAGACACTGTAGTAAATATCCAGAGCTCATGGCCTGGCTGAATTCCAGCTGATTTTCACTTTGCCAGCATTTGTCAACAGCTGTCCATTTTTCCACTTGCCTTCAGGTGGGTTCCTGTTTTTACTATTCACTTTGTTTTTGCCTGGCATTTCTTTCATTCTGTCTTCCCAGCATTGACGTTTGGAGCCTTGATAAAATCTGAAGCACTGTTTGTCCCCATATGTTGTCACTTACTGTTAACTGACCATATTATTTGAGCTGCTAGCCAGACTTTCTATCCTGCCCATTTGGCTAAGTCATGGGATAAGGCTCAAGCTGCACTGGAAGATCGTGCTGATAAATTAAAGGAATTGCCACACTGAAGGCAATGAATTCAGTTAATTCATATAACAGCAAAGCATTGGATGCTGAAATCTAAAATGATAAGTGTTCTGGAGAAACTCTGGTATGGCAGCATCTGTGGAGTTAGCGTTTTGTGTTCAATATGTCATTGGACATGAATCATTAACACTGTTTTTCTCACCACAGATGCAGCCAGATATGCTGGGTTTCTCCAGCACTTTGTTCTTATTGCAGTGCATTCATTACTAATGTTTCACCAGTTATCATTCTCAGCTCAATTTTGCCAGCTTGGAAAATCACTGTGATGGAGGTGCGTAAGTTGTCTCTGCCCGCTTTGGCAGTTCATCCACTCGCATGCAAAGGTGCACAAGCAAAAGAATCTAAATTGCATTCATTTGTTGAAAATTGGTGGTATGATGAAAGCTGAAAGAGATAAAGTGAAAAACATAAAGTTACAGAATTATGAAGGTGGAATTGTTTGATGCTCATTAGGATTTTAAAAGGAATAGAACAAGCTTTTCAGAGTTTGAAATAATGAGAATGATTCTGTTCGCCGAGCTGGGAATTTGTGTTGCAGACGTTTCGTCCCCTGTCTAGGTGACATCCTCAGTGCTTGGGAGCCTCCTGTGAGGCACTTCTGTGATCTTTCCTCCGGCATTTGTTGTGGTTTGAATCTGCCACTTCCGGTTGTCAGTTCCAGCTGTCCGCTGCAGTGGTCGGTATATTGGGTCCAGGTCGATGTGCTTATTGATTGAATCTGTGGATGAGTGCCATGCCTCTAGGAAGTCCCTGGTTGTCTCTGGCTTGTCCTATAATGGTAGTGTTGTCCCAGTCGAATTCATGTTGCTTGTCATCTGCGTGTGTGGCTACTAAGGATAGCTGGTCGTGTCGTTTCGTGGCTAGTTGGTGTTCATGGATGTGGATCGTTAGCTGTCTTCCTGTTTGTCCTATGTAGTGTAGTCCTATGCATGGCACTCATCCACAGATTCAATTAATAAGCACATCGACCTGGACCCAATATACCGACCACTGCAGCGGACAGCTGGAACTGACAACCGGAAGCAGCAGATTCAAACCACTATAAATGCCGGAGGAAACATCACAGAAGCGCTTCACAGGAGGCTCCCAAGCACTGAGGATGTCACCTAGACAGGGGACGAAATGTCTGCAAAACAAATTCCCAGTTCGGCGAACAGGACCACAACAACGAGCACCCGAGCTACAAATCTTCTCACAAACTTTGAATAATGAGAATGAGTTAGAAAAGATGGTTATGCTCTGACTGTTCACCTTAACATCAGTTATATGGGTCAACAGATGAACTGTAAACTGGCACATTGAAGATGTGAGCAAGAAAAAAGTGTTTACAACCTTTTAAAGATATGAAAGATGTCAGCTCATGGGGTCTGAGGAGAAGAGTGCTGTGGTGGTTTAGCTGCTCAGAGTAGGAGTTTGTAGTTGTTTAGCCATTGAGTTGGAAAAGATGTTCCCTACTCTGTGTCAGGTTAGCAACTTTTCTGTTCACAAGTGGAAATATCAATGAAGGTCTTTTTCAGCAGTGTGGAGATGGCTGACTACTTCACAGACTAGGGGGAAGGATGGTACCTGCGCTGTAAACATTTGTAATGATGATCAGTGATTGTCAGGAATTCCTTGACTATGCTTATCTGAAAATGAGTGCATTATTGGTGTTAAGAATGAGTATTTCAACTCAAAAATCAACATTGCAGCACACAACATTCATGCCAGGGAGGTCACACTAGACTGTTGGTTTGACATTAAAATTATTAGTTGTTGTGCAGAGGAGTTTACTGTTGGTGTAGATCAGTCAAATGTTAGGGGAGCCCCAAACCACTTAATATCAAATTGTGCAGTATTAGAGATGTATATGAGGGAAATCCTATTATAAGAGCATCAAACAAGCAAAACAGGCTATTGTATGGTCATTTCCATAAGGATGTTGGTAGATTTGTTTTATTTTTTATAATTGTGGATCTCATGATAAAGTAAACTTTATGAAGAAAGTAAATATTGCATCTATGTAACAAAGATTGCATTCATTTGTTTGTGAGCAATTGTGTAAAATGACCTGCCCCTTTAAGGTCAAGTTTTATAAATGTTATTAAGATGATGTGCACTGCCCATGTGCACAACTGCAGGAAATCTAAAAAATATCTTATTAAAAATCTGAGATCTTCCAACACCTGTCCACCTTTTTCTCAATTTCCAATATTTCTATTTGTGAAGGGAAACTACTCTCTGTAAATACGTAGTTATACCTTTCTTTCTGTGGAATGTTATGATATCATCACTGACAACTGTATCATTACAGAATGCAAGTTTACATGTACAGCTTCCACTAAGTTACAGATATAGAACCTTATAATGGAAACATAAATAAAAGCAGAATATATGACTTTAAAATGACAACCAAATTACGTCTGGCCTGCCCTCTATTCAAATTTTGAATTTGGAAAATTATCTTTATAGTGAGAGAGAAAGAGAGAGCAAGAGAGTAGAAGATGCAGAGAAAAAGAAACGAGTGAGTAACAGAGAGAAAATCAGAAACTGACACATACTGGAAGGAAAAGAATGAGTAACATTGTACACCCTTTGTATTATCTGTTCTGGGTGTAACAGTCCTAACTTCATAAAGCTATGTATTTTCTGATTTATATGAGCACCCTACATGTAGGATCTTAATCAAACTTTGTTGCTTCTGCATTCTAGATCAAAAGATGTAAAACAGGTATTTTTTGTAGCAATGTGTTCAATGTGCTAATCACCTCTGGTATTTGCAGATTTGCTAGCCTGTTTTTGAACCCAGTAACTGAGGAACGTGTTCCTGGATATCATAGCCGAGTCCATAGGTAAGGAGCGTCAGGAACATAGAGCGTCTGAAACACACATTAAGAAAATTAAAAATATAGAATGGGAAGGCTTGACTTGGTCCAGTAACCAGGTTCATTTGACAGACCCAGTACGATTTCCTAATGGAATCTACATCCATTTATTTCACCACCTCAGGAAAATTTTAACTTCACTTGCTGAGGAAAATCAACCTTTTCTATTTAAATAAAAACTGAGAGAATCGTGAATGCTGTAAATCACAGACAAAAATTTCTGGAAAAGCTCAGGAGGTCTGTCAGCATCTGTGGAGAGAAATGGAGTTAACATTTCAGGTCAAGTGACCCTTCCAGAGTTCTGAGGAAGGGTCACGAACCGAAATGATAACTCTAATTTCTCTGTACAGGTGCTGCCAGACTTCCTGAGCTTTTCCAGCAATTTCTATTTTAGTAGTTCCAGGCTAAGTCAGGCTAGGAATATGGCAAGTAAGAAGCAGGAGTACATTGTGCATCTGTTACACATTAGATTAGATTACTTACAGTGTGGAAACAGGCCCTTTGGCCCAACAAGTCCATACCAACCCACTGAAGCGTAACCTACCCATAACCCTACATTTACCCCTTACCTAACACTATGGGCAATTTAGCATGGCTAATTCACCTAACCTGCACATCTTTGGACTGTGGGAGGAAACCAGAGCACCCGGAGGAAACCCATGCAGACACGGGGAGAACATGCAAACTCCACACAGTCAGTCGCCTGAGGCGGGAATTGAGCCCGGATCTCTGGCGCTGTGAGGCAGCAGTGCTAACCACTGTGCCACCGTGCCGCCCCCGTTACAGCCTGCTCTGGCATTTCATTAGATTGTGGTTAACTACCTCAATGCCATTTTCGTATCCCCATATTGTTGACATTTTTAATATTTATAAACCTATAAATCTTTGTCTTGGACATCCTCAATAACTTTATTTCTACACCCCACTGAGTAGAGAATTCCAGAGGTCCATCACCCTCAGGCAAAATTCCTCCTCATCTCAGTCCAAAACGGCATACCACTTATTCTGAGACTATGTCCCTGATTTTAGACCCTGGTAGGTAGGGAAAACTCCTTCCTGCATAGATCCTGTTGAGCCTACTGGGAACTTTGTGATCTTCAGCGAGATTCCCTTTCATACTTGTTGACTGTAGAGAATACAGGCCGAGTTTGCTCAACGTCTGCTTGTAGAATAATCCTGCTACCCCCAGGAGTCAGGCTGGTGAACTTTAATGATGCTTCCTCTATAGTAAGTGGGGAAGTTGACAAAAATGTACGCACTACCCCAGCTGCAGTCTCACCCAAGCTATACAATTGCAGCAAGATATCTTTGCTCCTGCACACTTACCCTTTGGCAATTAAAGCTAACTTATCATTTCTAATTGTTTGCTGGAGTTGTATGTGAGCTTTGTGACTCATGAGCAAGGACAACCATGCCGCTTTGGACATTCATGGTACCCAATCTCTGTCTCCATTTAATAAATAATTTGCATTTCTATTTCTCCTAGTGTGTACTGGCTAACTACTTGCTTTCCATGAATTATATCTGCAGAGCTCAGCAGCAGTACATAAAATTTATTCTAGATGTTTTTTATTTGCATTTATCAATAACTGTCCAAACAAGATATTCCTAATATTACTGCATCAGCACAGCTATGCATAATCTATTCTTTAATGACCCATATTCCATATCTTTGCAGCTCAGTTAGAAGCACACTTGCCTCTGAAACATAAGGTTGTAGGTTCAATGCGCCCACTAGCACAAAAATCAAAATGGATGCTCTGATGCAGTACAGAGAAAGTGTTGGAGGTGCTGACTTTCACTTACACTATCTTGGGTAAATGTATGAAATCCCATGCACAGTAACAACCATTAGTAAGAGAGACAAGCAAAAGGTAGTTTGACACACATTCTAGAACTGGAGGCCCCTCCCAAATCAGGTAATGTCAGCAGAGCCTTCTTTAACTCATCTAAACACAACAATATTGACTCTCACAGTTTCTTCCTTTGAAGCATAACTTTGAGAATTGAAAAGGGTTTCACAATCTCTGCAAAACAGCACAATAATAATTTAATATTTTCTGGAAACAAATGGTTTTACTTTATGTACACCTTCCACTTAGCAGTGTAAGTATCCCAAAATAAATCCAAGACACACCATTAGCACCACAGAGGAAATCGCGCAGTTGTTCTGGAAAAGATGGTAATTGTTGTGGGGGAACCAAACCAATACTAAAAGTATGGCCAATGCTTCTCTTTGTTTGAGAAGTTCCTTATTGCTTGATGTACTTTTTGTCTTTCTTCTCTCCTCCAGTAATGTAGTGCATGAATTTTAAACTGGCAGATGTCTTGCAGAGCAACTTCAGCATCTCACACATGCAAATTTCACTTCAAGGAACGCTCTTGCTCAGCAGAGGAGCTTCAATTGTACATTTGTAGTAAGGGATATCAATTGAATAAACAAGTGCACAATACATCAAAGAAGTTAACTTAAAATGTTGAACAGTTTCAAAGATGTCATGATGGTTTGTTTGTTCATTTACCTCCTTGTTCGGAGCGATTTCATAAAGCGTTTTCATGTACCAGCACTTAAAAATTAACATCCTGCAGCTTGAGAATAAGAGGGTCTCTGTGCATTGTCAGTAACTGTGCTGTTTAATACATCACCTGTGTTCATGTGTTATCTGCCATGCAGCCACTTATCATTGCATCTGTTTATTACAGACCAATGGATTTGTCCAATATAAAGAGAAACATCAGAAAAGGGCTGATTCGCACAACTGTTGAATTTCAGCGGGATATTATGCTAATGTTCCAGAATGCGGTGATGTACAACAGCTCTGATCATGACGTTTATCATAAAACTGTGGAAATGCAGCGAGATGTCTTGAAACAAATCCAGGTAAATTATGTGGCCCTTCTCCATAAACTTTTCTTTATCAAATTTCACTTACTTTGGAATAAAATTCGGGTACAGCATTTATGTGTAATATGACTAGCCAATTGGAAGAACAAATTTGCCCTTTCGATATTCACACAACGAACAGACTCGCCAGGCATGGTTGACCGATAGTACATTACTATGTTTATTTTGTGAGGTGAAAGATTGGGATTGCCAGTAGCTCATTCTATTTAACACCCTATAGTGGAGTTTTTTTGTATATGTATCATGAGGCATTTTTCTCCCAAGGAGTACTTTCCACTTCGGCTACATGGTATGAGTATGAGACACGTCCAAATTAGATAGTTATCAATACGTTATATACAATACTATTCTCCTTCCCAACAATGTTTGTCTGAATCCCAACCTCAGAATATCCTGTCTGGATCAGTGTAACATTTATCTTTTCCATTCTTGTTTTTATTGTGATCATCAGTTTAAGGCAACAAAGTGATCATGAGATGGGGGAGCAGACTTAGGTCACTCCGCCTCGGTCAGCTCCGCACTCACTTTTCTATTATCTCGAGCTTGTCTGAATGCTCTATAAACCAGGAATGTTGAGCTTTCTAATTTGCCCATCTTTTAGCCAATTCTCAATCATAGTTATAATATCATACGCCTACATGTCTGTTTGTTTCCACAATCCATCTATCTTATTCCTCAGGCTCCTTGTTAAATCCTCGTCTTTCTTATTTAGCCTGTTTCCTCTTCATTCCAGATTCACTCACTTGTGTTTTAACGTCTAATTCCACCTCAGCTTCTCTCCCTCTGAGCTACTTGTCAAGATCCCACTCCTTGTCACTTCAGTTTAAATCTGCCCCCACAGCATTAGCAAACCTCCCTGTGATAATATCCATCCTGTTGTTTAAATATAACCATTCAACTTGTACGTGTCCTGGCTCCTAGTTCCATTATTTCATGAATCTAAAACTCTCTGTCCTGCTCTAGCCTTCTCTTGAAGAACTTGCCACTATAAATCCAGAGATTACTACCTTTTTGAAGTCCTGCTTTTCAATGTTCTACCTAGTTCCCCAAAGTTTGCTGTAGGATCTCATTTCTATTTCTTGTGTCATTGATCCCAACATGGATGACCAGCTCTGCCTGCTCATCCTTCACCCTCTGACTGCCACAGTTGTTCCATGACATCCTTGACCTTGGCCCCTGGAGGTAACATACCATCCAGTGGAGGTCCAAGAATTTGAGATCCATTTGCAGAGATCAATAAAACTTAGCTGACTGGTACAAAAAAAAATCAAAATGCAAGTGGAATTTGCTACCTTTCTATGTAGAACGGAAATTTTGCTACAATTATACACAGACAATATGTGGAGCAATGTGTATATTTTTGGGCAGTGTATCTTAGAAGGGATGTTTGAACTTAAGTGCACTTGGAATCAACAGAATATTTTCCAGGCTTCAAGGGTTAAATTAGAAAAGAGACTTCATAACCGCATCAGAAAGCTCGCTTAGTCAACGATTTTAAATCCGAGATTGATAACTTTTTTAAACAAAAAAAATTAAAGGATATGATGCCAAAACATGTAACTGAACTTGGGTTATAAATCAGTCATGATCTCTCAGAAGAGTAGAATAAGCTAAAGGAGTTGAGTGACTCATTGCTGTTCTTAGGTTTTTACCAGCATAGGGGATTCCAAAACCAGAGGGCATAGGTTTAAGGTGAGAGGTGGAAGATTTAAAAGGGACCTAAGGGGCAACCCTTTCACACAGAGGGTGTTGCATGTGAGAAATGAGCTACCAGAGAAAGTGTAAGAGGCTGATACAATTACAACATTTAAAAGGAATATGGATGGGTATATGAGTAGGAAGGGTTTAGAACATAGAACAGTACAGCACAGTCGATCCTTAATGTTGTGCCGGCCTTTTACCCTATTCTACCTCTGCATCTTGTGAAACAAATCTTTAACTTAAAATTTAAAAGTGTTTTAAGATGCCAAATGCTGGCAAATAGGACTAGATTAATTTAGGATATCTGGTGGCATGGATAGGTTGGACTGAAGGATCTGTTTCGGTGCTGTACAACTCTGACTCAATGTATTATGACTGGATGTCGTGCTGTGATTGTTGTGTTACCCTCAGAATATTAGATGACAGTTGATTAGCTGAGTAAAAACAGTGACTGCAGATGCTGGAAACCAGATTCTGGATTAGTGGTGCTGGAAGAGCACAGCAGTTCAGGCAGCATCCAAGGAGCTTCGAAATCGACGTTTCGGGCAAAAGCTCTTCATCAGGAATAAAGGCAGTGAGCCTGAAGCGTGGAGAGATAAGCTAGAGGAGGGTGGGGGTGGGGAGAAAGTAGCATAGAGTACAATGGTTGAGTGGGGGAGGGGATGAAGGTGATAGGTCAAGGAGGAGAGGGTGGAGTGGATAGGTGGAAAAGAAGATAGGCAGGTAGGACAAGTCATGGGGACAGTTACTGAGCTGGAAGTTTGGAACTAGGGTGAGGTGGGGGAAGGGGAAATGAGGAAACTGTTGAAGTCCACATTGATGCCTTGGGGTTGAAGTGTTCCGAGGCAGAAGATGAGGTGTTCTTCCTCCAGGCGTCTGGTGGTGAGGGAGCGGCGGTGAAGGAGGCCCAGGGGGGACCTACATGTCCTCGGCAGAGTGGGAGGGGGAGTTGAAATGTTGGGCCACGGGGCGGTGTGGTTGATTGGTGCGGGTGTCCCGGAGATGTTCCCTAAAGCGCTCTGCTAGGAGGCGCCCAGTCTCCACAATGTAGAGGAGACTGCATCGGGAGCAACGGATACAATAAATGATATTGGTGGATGTGCAAGTAAAACTTTGATGGATGTAGAAGGCTCCTTTAGGGCCTTGGATAGAGGTGAGGGAGGAAGTGTGGGCGCAGGTTTTACATTTCCTGCAGTGGCAGGGGAAAGTGCCAGGATTGGAGGGTGGGTTGTTTGGGGGCGTGGACCTGACCAGGTAGTCGCGGAGGGAACGGTCTTTGCGGAAGGCGGAAAGGGGTGGGGAGGGAAATATATCCCTGGTAGTGGGGTCTGTTTGGAGGTGGCGGAAATGTCGGCGAATAATTTGGTTTATGCGAAGGTTGGTAGGGTGGAAGGTGAGCACCAGGGGCGTTCTGTCCTTGTTACGGTTGGAGGGGTGGGGTCTGAGGGCGGAGGTGCGGGATGTAGACGAGATGCGTTGGAGGGCATCTTTAACCACGTGGGAAGGGAAATTGCGGTCTCTAAAGAAGGAGGCCATCTGGTGTGTTCTGTGGTGGAACTGGTCCTCCTGGTTGCAGATACGGCGGAGGAATTGGGAATACGGGATGGCATTTTTGCAAGAGGTAGGGTGGGAAGAGGTGTAATCCAGGTAGCTGTGGGAGTCGGTGGGTTTGTAAAATATGTCAGTGTCAAGTCGGTCGTCATTAATGGAGATGGAGAGGTCCAGGAAGGGGAGGGAGGTGTCAGAGATGGTCCAGGTAAATTTAAGGTCAGGGTGGAATGTGTTGGTGAAGTTGATGAATTGCTCAACCTCCTCGCAGGAGCACGAGGTGGCGCCAATGCAGTCATCAATGTAGCGGAGGAAGAGGTGGGGAGTGGTGCCGGTGTAATTACGGAAGATCAACTGCTCTACGTAGCCAACAAAGAGACAGGCATAGCTGGGGCCCATACGTGTGCCCATGGCTACCCCTTTGGTCTGGAGGAAGTGGGAGGATTCAAAGGAGAAATTGTTAAGGGTGAGGACCAGTTCGGCCAAACGAATGAGAGTGTCGGTGGAAGGGTACTGTTGGGGTCGTCTGAGAGAAAAAAACGGAGGGCTTGGAGGCCCTGGTCATGGCGATGGAGGTGTAGAGGGATTGGATATCCATGGTGAAGATGAGGCGTTGGGGGCCAGGGAAACGGAAGTCTTGGAGGAGGTGGAGGGCGTGGGTGGTGTCTCGAACATATGTGGGGAGTTCCTGGACTAGGGGGGATAGGACAGTGTCGAGGTAGGTAGAGATGAGTTCAGTGGGGCAGGAGCATGCCTAGTCCAGGAACTCCCCACATACGTTTGAGACACCACCCACGCCCTCCACCTCCTCCAAGACTTCCGTTTCCCTAGCCCCCAACACCTCATCTTCACCATGGATATCCAATCCCTCTACACCTCCAGGGCCAGGGCCTCCAAGCCCTCCGATTTCCCCTCTCCAGACGTCCCCAACAGTACCCTTCCACCGACACTCTCATTCGTTTGGCCGAACTGGTCCTCACCCTTAATAATTTCTCCTTTGAATCCTCCCACTTCCTCCAGACCAAAGGGGTAGCCATGGGCACATGTATGGGCCCCAGCTATGCCTGTCTCTTTGTTGGCTACGTAGAGCCGTTGATCTTCCGTAATTACACCGGCACCACTCCCCACCTCTTCCTCCGCTACATTGATGACTGCATTGGCGCCACCTCGTGCTCCTGCGAGGAGGTTGAGCAATTCATCAACTTCACCAACACATTCCACCCTGACCTTAAATTTACCTGGACCATCTCTGACACCTCCCTCCCCTTCCTGGACCTCTCCATCTCCAATAATGACGACCGACTTGACACTGACATTTTTTACAAACCCACCGACTCCCACAGCTACCTGGATTACACCTCTTCTCACCCTACCTCTTGCAAAAATGCCATCCCGTACTCCCAATTCCTCCGCCTCCGCCGTATCTGCTCCCAGGAGGACCAGTTCCACCACAGAACACACCAGATGGCCTCCATCTTTAGAGACCGCAATTTCCCTTCCCACGTGGTTAAAGATGCCCTCCAACGCATCTCGTCTACATCCCGCACCTCCGCCCTCAGACCCCACCCCTCCAACCGTAACAAGGATAGAACGCCTCTGGTGCTCACCTTCTACCCTACCAACCTTCGCATAAACCAAATTATCCGCCGACATTTCCGCCACCTCCAAACAGACCCCACTACCAGGGATATATTTCCCTCCCCACCCCTTTCCGCCTTCCGCAAAGACCGTTCCTCCGCGACTACCTGGTCAGGTCCACGCCCCCAAACAACCCATCCTCCAATCCTGGCACTTTCCCCTGCCACCGCAGGAAATGTAAAACCTGTGCCCACACCTCCTCCTTCACCTCTATCCAAGGCCCTAAAGGAGCCTTCCACAACCATTAAAGTTTTACTTGCACATCCACTAATATCATTTATTGTATCCGTTGCTTCCGATGCGGTCTCCTCTACATTGGGGAGACTGGACGCCTCCTAGCAGAGCGCTTTAGGGAACATCTCCGGGACACCCGCACCAATCAACCACACCGCCCCGTGGCCCAACATTTCAACTCCCCCTCCCACTCTGCCGAGGACATGGAGGTCCTGGGCCTCCTTCACCGCCGCTCCCTCACCACCAGACGCCTGGAGGAAGAACGCCTCATCTTCCGCCTCGGAACACTTCAACCCCAGGGCATCAATGTGGACTTCAACAGTTTCCTCATTTCCCCTTCCCCCACCTCACCCTAGTTCTAAACTTCCAGCTCAGTAACTGTCCCCATGACTTGTCCGGACTTGTCCTACCTGCCTATCTCCTTTTCCGCCTATCCACTCCACCCTCTCCTCCCTGACCTATCACCTTCATCCCCTCCCCCACTCACCATTGTACTCTATGCTACTTTCTCCCCACCCCCACCCTCCTCTAGCTTATCTCTCCACGCTTCAGGCTCACTGCCTTTATTCCTGATGAAGGGCTTTTGCCCGAAACGTCGATTTCGAAGCTACTTGGATGCTGCCTGAACTGCTGTGCTCTTCCAGCACCACTAATCCAGAAGTTGATTAGCTGAACTGATACCATTATGTCAAATGTGACTGAAGTATTTAATATTCACCACAAGATGGCACTGATGTAGTGTATTTGCTAAAGGACATCTTGCTCGAAAGGGTCCATTATTCTCACCTCTGGCTGACCTTTACTTGAAACTGCATTTATCTCTGTGTGATTTCACAGGAGTTCAACTCAAATTGTTTCATTCCCTAAAATCCCATTCCGGTGGTTATGAAAAATCTCCAATATTTTTCCTTACTAATGCAGAGTTGGGATATTTGGAATCTTTTATCCTGCTTACTTGTGGAATGTGAAACAATGCAGAAGAAATCTTATATTATTTTGCCTGATCACATTTTTTAAAAATAGGTAATACATTAGATTTTTTTTTAAATACAAGGGAATCGAGTAAGACAAAAAAGTAGAAATAAGTCCCTAACCTGATCAGTCATCATGTTTTTGAATAGCAAAGCAGGCTTGAAGGACTAAATGGCCTACTCTTGTTCCTAAGTCCTATGTCTGATTTTTAAAAATGTTTCCTTGCTTGTTATATATTTTCCTCAAAACATTCTCCCCTTGTCTGTTCCTTGATATTAATAGCTAACTGGTCATAACTAGTTAACTGGGCGGCACGGTGGCACAGTGGTTAGCACTGCTGCCTCACAGCGCCTGAGACCCGGGTTCAATTCCTGCCTCAGGCGACTGACTGTGTGGAGTTTGCACGTTCTCCCCGTGTCTGCGTGGGTTTCCTCCGGGTGCTCCGGTTTCCTCCCACAGTCCAAAGATGTGCAGGCCAGGTGAATTGGCCATGCTAAATTACCCGTAGTGTTAGGTAAGGGGTAAATGTAGATGTAGGGGTATGGGTGGGTTACGCTTCGGCGGGGCGGTGTGGACTTGTTGGGCCGAAGGGCCTGTTTCCACACTGTAAGTAATCTAATCTAATCTAATCTAGTTTTGAAATTTCCCTGATGAACCAATTTATTCTCAATGAACAGAAATCATGACTGTTGCATTTTGGAAATAACTTTCTTTCATAGAATCCCGACAGTGTGGAAACAGGCCACACCAACCCTCCGAACAGTATCCCACCCAGACCCATTCCCCTACCCTATTACTCTACATTTACCACTGACCCCACATTCCTGAACTCTATGGGCCAATATATAGCATGGCCAATTCACCCAATCTGCACATCTTTGGATAGTGGGAGGAAACTGGAGCACCTGGAGGAAACCCACACAGAGACAGGGAGAATGTGGAAACTCCACACAGACAGTCGCCAGAGGCTGGAATCCAACTTGGGTTCCTGGCATTATGAGACAGTGCTAACCACTGAGCCACCATATCACCCTGAATCCATCCTGTTCATACAACAGGTGTGTTTGGGGACAGGCAGCTCAGCTGTCCGAGACAGATCTGTGAGGAAACAGGAATGATTTATCTCAGTCTCTTTCACAGTTGCCTTTACTCTTGGCTAGTTAAAGTTGGAATAGAACAAAGGGACCAAAAAGGAGGGAAGAGAAATTAAATTAATAGAAATATTAAATTAGAAGTTGAGCAAAAAATGAAAATAAAATGAGTACCATGCTCTTAATTCCTTCCTGTTAGTTTTGTGCCTGATTAAAGGAAATGGAATTTAAAAATAGGGAGGTCTCGCCAAACTATACAAGGTACTGGTCATACCACAGCTAGAATGCTGTGAACAATTCTGGTTCCCTTATCTAAGGAAAAACATACTGGACTTGGAAACAGTCCAGAGGAGGTTCTGTTTTATGAGGAGAGGTTGAGTAGAGTCATAGAGATGTACAGCGTAGAAACAGACCCTTCGTTCCAACCCATCCATGCAGACCAGATATCCCAACCCAATCTAGTCCCACCTGCCAGCACCCGGCCCATATCCCTTCAAACCCTTCCTTATTCATATACCCATCCAAATGCCTCTTAAATATTGCAATTGTAACAGCCTCCACCACATCCTCTGGCAGCTCATTCCATACACACACCACTTTCTGCATGAAAACATTGCCCCTTAAGTCTCTTTTATATCTTTCCCCTCTCACCCTAAATCTATGCCCTCTAGTTCTGGACTCCCCCCACACCAGGGAAAAGACTTTGTCTATTTACCCTATCCATGCCCCTCATAATTTTGTAAACCTCTATAAGATCACCCCTCAGCCTCCGACGCTCCAGGGAAAACAGCCCCAGCTTGATATTAGATTTTAGATTAGATTAGATTACTTTACAGTGTGGAAACACGCCTTTCAGCCCAACAAGTCCACACCGACGCGCCGAAGCACAACCCACCCATACCCCTACATTTACCCCTTACCTAACACTATGGACAATTTAGCATGGCCAATTCACCCAACCTGCACATCTTTGGACTGTGGGAGGAAACCGGAGCACCCAGAGGAAACCCACGCAGACACGGGGAGAATGTGCAAACTCCACACAGTCAGTCGCCTGAGGCGGGAATTGAACCCGGGTCTCTGGCGCTGTGAGGCAACAGTGCTAACCACTGTGCCACCGTGTGCCGCTTGTTCAGCCTCTTCCTGTAGCTCAAATCCTTCAACCCTGGCAACATCCTTGTAAATCTTTTCTGAACCCTTCAAGTTTCACAACATCTTTCCAATAGGAAGGAGACCAGAATTGCACGCAATATTCCAACAGTGACCTAACCAATGACCTGTACAGCTGCAACATGACCTCCCAACTCCTGTACTCAATATTCTGACGAATAAAGGAAAGCATACCAAACGCCTTCTTCACTAACCTATCTACCTGCGACTCTACTTTCAAGTAGCAATGAACCTGCACTCCAAGGTCTCTTTGTTCAGCAACATTCCCTAGGACCTTACCATTAAGTGTATAAGTCCTGCTAAGATTTGCTTTCCCAAACTGCAGCACCTCGCATTAACTGAAATAAACTACATTTGCCACTTCTCAGCCCATTGGCCCGTCTGATCAAGATCCTGTTGTAATCTGAGGTAACCTAGGTTGGGCCTGTACTCATTTGAGTTTAAAAGAATTATAGGTAGCCTGATTGAAACATACAAGATTTTCGGGGAATTTGACGGGGTGAATACAAAACAGTTGTTTCCCTTGTGGAAGCGTCTCAGACCAGAGGAGACAATCTCAGAATCAAGGGTTGCCCATTTAAGATGGAGATGAGGAATTTCTTCTCTTAGGTTACTGAATCTATGGAATTCTTTACTGCATAGGGCAACAGAATCTGGGTCATTAAATATATTCAAAGCAGAAATAGATTTTTAACCAATAAGGGAATTGAGGGCTATGGCAAAAAGGGCAAGAAAATTGAGTTAATTACCAGATCAACCATGATCTGTTTAAATGACAGAGCAGACTCAATGAGCTAAATGGCTGACTTCTGCTTCTGTATTTTGTGGTCATATTGAAATGTGCTAAGACACCATCCTGTAAGCATAAAGAGGCTCTCTTGATTTTATTATTATGTGATTGTAAGTCATCACTTTTACCTGTTCTAGGATATTTTAGAAGCAGTTGAGTTGGGTGACTTTAACAAGAGCCTCATTGGGTAAAAACTTGCATCCAACAGGAAAATAAGGTACTGTTTTTTGGCTGCCGTCACATGTAAAACTATTTTCTTTTTGCTGTTAGTTTATTAATTTCTTTAGCTCTTAGAATCTCTGGAGGAATGTGCGCTGATTATTTTAGTAGCAAAACCATTTTTTTGTAGGGAATTGCAAACTAATTTTGTTTGAGGTTTCTAAAAAAAAAGCAAATTCGTAATTTTTTGAAATAAAATTGTGAAATTGAGACGGAACATTAGACTGATTAATGAACCAACTATCTTTATTATTGTCGACAGTGATTGGAGAACTTAAACAATGTATAGGATAGAGTACATTTGTCTTTATGTCATTGGATTAATAATCTTGAGACTTCAATCCCATTTAAAATTTGAATTGAGTTTAATGAAAATGAAGCTGGTGTCATTCAAATGGCCTGACTGTTTCATTATGTCCTTAAGGGGAAGATCTTGTGGCCTGTATGTGACTTCAGTTGGCTAGTAACTATTCCTTGAAATGACCTAGCAAGTCACTCTGACACCAAATTGCTGATAGTGGCTCAAAGAAGTGCCAGATGTAACTAGAAATGGACAGTAAGTACTGGTGAATAATGTCCACATGCTGAGAGTGAATGAATGTTGTTTTTGAGTTAGTAAAACAACTATGCCCTTTATTATGGATACACATATTGATTGTTTGAAACTACTGTAAGGTGCAAACTTAAATTCTACTTTTAAGAAAGGGAATTATTGGTTTCATTGTCAAGCCTACTAATGAATAATTAGGAATGAAATTCAAAACTCCATTGTTTTATCTCCTATGAATAGTGTTATCATCCCAACTGACGGTAGCACAGGAAATTTCTGTTGACAGATTGAAACCTGGCTTTATAGATCATATGTTTATTTTTTGCCATTGGTGGTTAGTCATTGAAACACATTCAGCTGAGATTGCAAATGTTCTTCAAGAACAGACATAAAACAAAATAAATAAAGCACATCTTTAACTCTCACTTTCCGGTTTATTTTTGTTCTGCCGTAAAGATCTTTTTTAAAATCATTCCTTTTTCTAGTCAGCTGATATGAATCTTGAACAATTCTGGTGGCCTAAACTTTCCTCAGTTCTAACAACTTAATTGACATAATTCCCTTGCTAGGCAAAATTACTACTTTCTGAACTGAGCTCCAGTTCTTCTGAACTAAAGCTTTGAATCTTCTGAGCTGAAGCCAAAATTAAATTCTTTGTCTTTAAATAAACTAACGTGACTTATTTTCCTTTACAGTATCTTACCTTTGGAGAAGAGGATGAAAAATGAAAAGTTCTGTCTTTGGTTTCTCAATGCAGCATTAATGCAATGTTTCTAAGTTCAGTTCAGGTTGTAACTGCAATAATATGTTGTATGGGAGAAGGGACCATAATTACTGCGTACAAGTTGCTACAAGTTACAGAGAGTTACAGGCATGCAGACTGCAGTTCACCTCAGGGACACATTCCTCACCACAAGGAGGAAAAGTTGTGCTTTGACATTTTTCAGTAAATGTTATTGTAGTTCAATTTCCTAAAGTTTATTGATTGGCTGCCTCTCAGTTGGGTGTACTTTATAGAGTTTTTCAATAAAATCTAGTAACATAATTGCACTTTGCACAAATGCAAGTTATTTTCTATCTTTTATTGTTTCTTCCTCACTCCCTCCTCATCATCATCTCAAAATAGTTGGTCTGTTCGTGGTTGAAAAAACTTTTCAATATGTTTCCTTGTAGTAAGGGCAATTCTGACCTCATTCTTAAAAAATTAATTCATGGGACATAACAGTTGCTGGTCAGACCAGTATTTATTGCCCAACCCTAATCACGCAGAGGGCAGTTAGAACCAACCAGATTGCTTGGGTCTGCAGTCGTATGTAGGCCAGTTCAGGTAAGGTTGGCAGTTTCTTTCCCTAAGGGGCATGAGTGAACCAGATGGATTTTTCCAACAATAGACAACAATTTCATAGCCATCATTAGACTCTTAATCCCAGATTTCTATTGGATTCAAATTCCATCATGGTGAGGTTTGAATTATAGTCTCCAGGATTACCTGGGTCTCTGGATGAATAAGGTAAAAACAATGACTGCAGATGCTGAAAATCAAATACTGGATTAGTGGTGCTGGAAGAGCACAGCAGTTCAGGCAGCATCCAACGAGCAGCGATTTCGCTGCTCGTTGGATGCTGCCTGAACTGCTGTGCTCTTCCAGCACCACTAATCCAGTCTCTGGATGAATAGTCTAGTGATAATTCACTTGGCTATTGTCTCCTCCAAATTAATGGCAGTGTCAATGGACTAGTGTTATGATACGGAGGTGTTAACCCTCTGTTAATTAACACCCAGAAAAGCTCATCTCACCTTGTAATCTGTTAAAATATGAGTGACTAAGAACTCCCAAGTTCCACTATTTACAGAATCAATTTTTTTTAGCTCTAAAAGGGAACATTAAACAATTATTCACAACTCTAAGCCCTCCCTTTCTCTAAACAGCTTACTATCTGCCTTCAACTCTATAACAACATGCTGATCCAATAAGACACTTATTAAAATTACATCACCTTAATTTCAAAACTTCACAACTGCTGTCATCTTTTGTCTTCCCTCTTCTGGCTGAGGATCTCCCTGGGTCATTGTCTTTCTTTTTACTGTGAGTATGTTTCATATGAAAAGGTATCTTTGATAGAGAGTGTTTCCTAATTTCTTAGAGAGCAAGATGTTAGTTCTCCCTGCGTTTCTGTCTCAATGGCAGTTGCTCTGTCTCCAATTTTCAAAATGCCCACATGTTTATACTCCCAGCATCAGATTGTCTCATTGGTTCAATGTTGGCAAAACAATAAATTCAAATGTTATTGAGTTTTAGTATCCTGGGGCATAATTTTAACTGGTTAAATTTGAATTATTGTCAAAGCTGTAACCAAAACTTGGGTGTCCATTTCACAGCTGAATGTTACATATTTTCAATTTTCCAGTATGCTCTGAGACTGCTGTCTAGTCATATACACAGGTGCTTGTAATCTCTCGGTTCAGAACAGCATTCTCTCTCTCAAAGGTACAGTACACAGCTTCAAATTCATAACATTAGTAATCCAGACACCCAGCCACTGCTCTGGGGATGTGGGTTCAACTTCCAATAAAGCAGTTTGTGAAATTGAAACTCAATTAATAAATGTGAAAAATGAAGCAAATCTCATGGGGACTGGGTCAACTATCATGATTGTTTAAAAATGCATCTTACTCAGTGAAGACCTTCAGGGAAGGAAATCTACCATCCTTACTTTGTGTGGCCTAAATGTGATTACAGGCTCTTAGGTGCCTTCTGAGCAAGCCACTCAGTTCAAGGGCAATTAAGGATGACTATCAAATGTTGCCCTTCTCAGCAACACCCACTTACCATGA
This sequence comes from Chiloscyllium punctatum, assembly GCF_047496795.1. Lineage (NCBI taxonomy): Eukaryota > Metazoa > Chordata > Chondrichthyes > Orectolobiformes > Hemiscylliidae > Chiloscyllium > Chiloscyllium punctatum. The sequence goes on along the minus strand of NC_092778.1, from coordinate 61,960,317 downwards.
TTCTTTTTTAAAAGTCAAAGTCTTTCTGATTTAATATTAGAATCCAGCTGTTACATTTTTGTTCATAAGACCTAGGATTCAAAGTAGAATTGGGCCATTTGGAGTACTGAGTCTGCTCTGCAACTCGATCATGGCTGATATGTTTCTCAACTCCATTCTCCTGCCTCCCCCCCATAACGTTTGTCCCCTTACCAATGTATTTTATGTATCTCTATCTTAAACATACTCAAATTACCTGGCCTCCGCAGCCCTCTATGGAAATGATTTCCACAGACTAGCCATCCTCTGGCTGAAGAAATTCTTTCTCGTCTCAGTTCTAAAGGGTCATCCTTCACTGAGACTGTGCCCTCAGGTTCTACTCTCTCCTACTACTTGAAACATCTTCTCCAAGTCCACTCTATCCAGGCCTCTAGTATTCTGTAAGTTTCAATCAGATTTTCCCTCATCTTAAACTCGATTGATTACTGACCTAGAGTCCTCATCCGACAAATCCTTCATCCCCAGCATCATTCACATAAATCTCCTATGGGCCTCTTCCCAAGGTCAGCACATCCTTTATTAGATACGGAGCCCAAAACACTCAGTATTCCAAATGTAGTCTGGCCAGAGCTTATACAATCTCAGCAGTGTATTTCTGCTCTTATATTCTATCCCTTTAGAATCAAATGATAACATTATATTTGCCTTCCTAACGTCCAAGTGAACCTGCATGTTGACTTTAAGAGAATCCTGAACTTGGACTCCCTTTGTGCTTCAGATTTGCAAGCCTTTCCAATTTAGAAAATAGTCTACTCCTTTATTCTTCCTACCAAACTGCATAACCTCACACTTTCTCACATTGTATTTCATCTACTACTTCTTTGTCTATTCTCTAAGCCTGTCCAAGTCTTTGCAGCCTCAACACTACCCGTCCCTCCACCTGTCTTTAAATCATCTGCAAATGTAACAACAATGCCCACTGTTCCTTTCTCCAGATCACGAATAGTTGTGGTCCCAATAATAACCCCTGCTCAACTCCACTTATTACCAGCTGCTCTCATGCAAAAGACCCCATTCTATCCTCATTCCCCATAAAGCTTGTTTCTTTTACTGAATTGTTAAAAAGAGCTACAATAAGCTTGTTAATGAAAATGTTCTCAAAACGTACAGTAAGTGAAACCTGTCATCAATGTGACAGAGTAATATCATAGAGAGACTTCAAATCATAGAGTTATAGAGCTCTATAGCACTGAAAAGGCCCTTTGGCCAATTGAGTCTGTGCTGGTCAGAAACAAGCTAACTATTCTTTTTTCAGCTAACTCCATTTTTCAGCACTTGAACAACAGCATCTTATGCAAAGCCATAAGAATGCAGCCATTCCTGATGAAGGGCTTTTGCCCGAAATGTCAATTTTCCTGCTCCTCGGATGCTGCCTGACCTGCTGTGCTTTTCCAGCACTACTCTAATCTTGACTCATAGCTTCTTATGCTTTGGCCTCGCAAGTGCACATAGAGTACAGCACAGAAACAGACCCTTCAGTCCAACTCATCCATGCCAACCAGATATCCTAAATTAATCTAGTCCCATTTGCCAGCATTTGGCCCCTATCCCTCTAAACCTTTCTTATTCATATACCCTTCCAGATGCCTTTTAAATTCTGTAATTGTACCAGCCTCCACCACTTTTCTCTGGCAGCTCATTCCATACATGCACTACCCCATGTGAAAAAGTTGCCTCATCGGTTACTTTTATATCCTTCCCCTCTCAACTTAAACCTATGCTGTCAAGTTCTGGACACCCCCACCCTGGGGAAAAGACCTTGTCTATTTATCCTATCCATGCCCCTCATGATTTTATAAACCTCTATAAGGTCACCCCCTCAGCCTCCGACGCTCCAGGGAAATCAGCCCCAGCCTGTTCAGCCTCTCTCTGTAGCTCAGATCCTCCAACCCTGGCAACATCCTTGTAAATTTTTTCTGAACCCTTTCAAGTTTCACAACATCTTTCGGATAGGAAGGAGACCAGAATTGCACACACGATTCCAAAAGTGAACATCTAAATACTGCAATATTACGAGATATTACGAGATTCCCTTCTAGGCAGTGAATGATTTTCTTTTCCTCAAATCTCCACCAAACTTCCTGCCCCCTTCATCCCTCCGCCAAAGGGAAACGTTTCCCTGTCTGTCTATGTCCTGAATAATAATATGTCTTAATGACGTCTCCTCTGCCCTAAAGCAATCAACAGAGTTGTATAACTCGGTTATTTCCAGCAATTTCCATCCTGAGGGTGTCAGGTATTGTGTTACCATGGCGACCGTCCCCGGGATGATCGACAAGTCAAAGGAGGGCGGGGAGCGTCTGTGTGACGCCACTTCCTGGATGTGGCCCGCCGTTGCCATTGGCACCCTGGTCTGATGGGGCGGGCTCTCGGCTCGAGTCACCTCCCGGAAGTAGGCTGCCGTTGCCATTGGCTCCCTGGTCTGATGGACAGCAATGGGGGCGGGCTCTCGGCTCGTGTCACTTCCCGGAAGTGGGCTGCCGTTGCCATGCGGTGACGGCGCTGCGGCGGAGAGCATGAAGTCGCCCAAAGTGAAGAAGGATAAGGCCGAGAGGCCCGAGTACGAGGAGACGGAGAAAACCTACGAGGAGCTGGTGGCGAATGTGAACGCCATCGCGCAGCCGCTGGCCTCCAGGAAACTGAGCAAGAAGCTGTACAAATGCGTGAAAAAAGGTAAAGATTCGGCGAGGAAAGCGGGTGGCGATCATCAGGCCCGAACCAAACTCTTCATACCTCTGTCAGCGAAGGGCGGCTGCAGCGCATATGCAGGCAATTCGGCCCATAGTGTCTGTGCTAGCCCTTTGAGTCTGCAAGGCACTGTTCCCCCCCATCCTGACCCTGCACATTCTTCCTTTTCAGATAAATCGAAATTCAGGTGTAATTCGACTGTGAAAGCCTTCACATCTCCAACCCTGCCTTTATCTCTCTGCCTTCCGTCAGACGTCCCCATCTCCCGCTCTGTCTGATATGAATAAATCCACACCTGTCACCAGTCAGCCTTGGAATAACTTAAACTCACCACTTTTAAACAGTGAGAAAGAGCCTCAGAAAATTAATTAAATCTTGTCATTAAAATTTTCCAGTACCAAAACTATGCTGTGTACCCTTTCCAGTGCAATTGCATCCTTCCTGTAATATAACCAGAACTTAAATGTGTTCAGACTAGTGCTATACAATATAAAGGAAAGTCTGGAAATATTAAGCTCAAGCAGTCGATTTAATTTGAAATTTATCATCAGTTCTACATTCTTTAAGAAGACCTACCAAACAAGCTGCATGAAGTAATTACTCAACAGTTAGCTAACAGTTACTCAAGACACCCTACAACTAATGTTTCTGACAGTCAAGTAATCATCTCAGTCTTGCCAGTGTAACGTATAAGGTGGATGTAGACCACTTACTATTACTGGCTGGTGTGTTCAAAACCTGATGATATGATCTCAGGATAAGCAGTAGATCATTTAAGACTAATGTCAGGAGGAATTTCTCTACTGGGAGGTAATGATTGTTTGGAATTGTCTATGCTAGAGGGCTGTGCAAACTCAATCCTTGAGTATGTTCAAGATGAAATCAGTAGATTCTACAGACTAATGACATCAAGGTATATGGACATCATGTGGAAATTTAACATTGAGGTATATGATCAGTGGTTATGCAATTGAATGGTAGACGTGATGTGGAGATGATTGTGTTGGACTGGGGTGGACAAAGTCAGAAGTCACACAACACCAGGTTATAGTCTCAGCAGGTTTATTTGAAATTACAAGCTTTCAGAGCTCTGCTCCTTCATCACCTGAATGGCAGAGTTGACTTGAGAGATTGAATGGCCTACTCCTATGTCTTTACTAGAAGCAGAAAAATGGTAGGTACTGAAAAGAAGTGTTGGAGAAACTGAGCAAGACTGGCAGCATCTGTTGAGAGAGAAACAGGCTGGAGTCCAATCCAACTCTGTCAGAACTGAAGAAGAAAGGTGGAAATGTGGCGGGTTTTGTGCTGTTACAAAAGAAAGGCTTCATCCGGAGGCTCACTGATGTTACCCAGTATGGTGAGGAAACGTCTGAAAACTAACCTTCTAGTTCAGCTAGCAAACCTACATCAAGAACCTCAACCTGATCTACAAATCTTCTCAAAACTCGCTGAATAAAATAATTTATGCCACTTTTGCCTTGTATAATCACCCTGATTTGTTACTTAATGTCTCCTTTCCATCCCAATCTCAGACCGTCTCGTTTTGTTCTTTCCCTGTCTTCAACTTTCCTGGAGGTGCTTGCTGATGCTGCCTGATCTGCTGTGTGTTTTCAGCATCTTCTCTATGTTAATAATCTCTGCAATTTGGTTTTTCATAGTTATTTTTCTGAAGTGGCTTCTGATCTTGTTGAATTAATGGCTTGTATTGGGCAAAGTAAGTGTCAGAAAGAATACGATTGTCACACATTGCTTGGAAACTTGAGAATATTTAATCACATCTCTCTCTATAAATATTCATTTTCATCTGCAGCTGCAAAAGTGAAACAGATTCGTCGAGGCGTGAAAGAAGTTCAGAAATTCATCAACAAGGGGGAGAAAGGGTGAGTATAATGGATCTGTTTTCTGATACAGCACAAAAAGGAATTATTCCTATACATTTTTATTTGTAATTCTTTGAAAGAATTTATTTTATAAAAAAAAATACCATATATCCCAAGTACTCGTGTATATGTTGAATTTTGAAGCTGAAATTAGGGGGTTGACTAATACGAGGTATTGTTTTAAAGGCGATGAAATTCATGCTTGGTATGAGTCAAAAAATGGGCAAACAAGAGCCAGATCTCTATATAAAATAATAAACAACAGAAGGGAAAAAAAGGCCATGATTGAATAGTTATCCACAAAATAACTCTCCATTCTGCCTGCTACAGTAGAATGGTACAGTAGTTCCCCCATACTCGTGAGGGATACGTTCCAAGACCTACTGCGGAAGCCCAAAACCGTAGATAGGTACGAACCCATTTGTTTAAATGGGAGATTTACCTTCCCGGAAGATCCCTGGTTCTGGAACATTCCCTGTAATATGTTCGGGCTGCAGGTAACTGAAACTATGGAAACCATCTGCGGATACAGCGGTCGCCCTGTACTGTCGTACCATTACAGTAATTCTGAAAACCTGGAACAGAGCAAGACAGCTGGCAGACTGGAATACCTGGAGCGGTACAGCCAGCAGACTGGAAAGCCAGAGTGGAGCGCAATGGACAGGCACACTGACTCATAAGTGTTGATCTGTAACTGTGAAGCACTAAGATCTACTTATACATAAGATATATGGAAAATACAAGATTTTTTGACCCAAAATATGGGGTCGACTTGTACACAAGATCAACCTATACTCTAGTGTATATGGTAAATGCATTGCTCTCTACTAACACATTGTTCTGCAAAGTAACAGATGTGGATTTGTGTCATTTTTCATCCACTAGTTCAGTTGCCCACTTGAGATGTTGTCTTTTCAAAATGTATCAAGTGATAATCACCCACATCCCCTAGGAGGAAAATGTAAGGATTCAGTTTGATTCTTGTATATCTAATCAGCTGGCCAGAACTGAGCTGTCAGTTTGGTTGGGTAGCTGCATCGAGCTGTATGAGAGAAACAAAAACTGACAATACTAAGTACTAAAGGCGGTAGTGGCTAGCACTGCTGCCTCACAGCGCCAGGTGCCTGGGTTCAATTCCAGCCTCAACTCACTGTGTGTGTGGATTTGTACAGTCTCCCCGTGTCTGCGTGGGTTTCCTCCAGGTGCTCCAGTTTCATCCCACAGTCCAAAGATGAGCAGGTTAGGTGAATTGGCCATGCTAAATTGTCCACAGTGTTTAGGGATGTGTAGGTTAGGTGCATAATGTAGGGGAATGGTTCTGGGTGGATTGCTCTTTGGAGGTTCAGTATGGTCTTGTTGGGCTGAAGGGCCTGTTTACACACTGTAGGGATTCTATGAAGGGTCACCCAAAACAATAACTAACTTCTCTCTACTAATTCTGCCAGATATGCGGAGAGTGATGTAGGCTTGCTCGCTGAGCATGAACCTTCCCGCTCACATGCTGAGAGTGAGTTTTGAGAAAATTTGTAGCTCAGATTGGGATTCTGGATGTAGGTTTGCTCATTGAGCTGGAAGGTTCGTTTTCAGATGCTTCGTCACCATATTAGGTAACATCTTCAGTGAGCCTCCAGATGAAGCACTAGTGGTATCTCCCATTTTCTATTTATATGCTTGGGTTTCCTTGGATTTGTGATGTCATTTCCTGTTGTTTTTCTCAGGAGGTGGTAAATGGGATCCAAGTCAACATATTTGTTGTTAGAGTTCCAGTTGGAATGTCACAAACATAGAACGTTACAGTGCAGTACAGGCCCTTCAGCCCTCGATGCTGTGCTGACCTGTCATACCAATCTGAAGCCCATCTAACCTATACTATTCCATGTACATCTATATGCTTGTCCAATAACAACTTAAACGTACTTAAAGTTGGCGAATCTACTACCATGACAGGCAAAGCATTCCATACCCTTACTACTCTCTGAGTAAAGAAACTACCTCTGACACCTGTCCTATATCTATCACCCCTCAATTTAACGCTATGCCCCCTCGTGCTCGCCGTCACCATACTTGAAAAAAGGCTCTCCCTGTCTACCCTATCTAACCCTCTGATTATCTTATATGTCTCTATTAAGTCACCTCTCAACCTTCTCTCTAACGAAAACAACCTCAAGTCCCTCATATTTTCCTCGTAAGACCTTCCCTCCATACCAGGCAACATTCTAGTAAATCTCCTCTGCACCCTTTCCAAAGCTTCCACATCCTTCATATAATGCAGTGACCAGAATGTACACAATACTCCACAAGTGTGGCCGTACCAGAGTTTTGTACAGCTGCAGCATAACCTCATGGTTCCGGAACTTGATCCCTCTATTAATAAAAGCTAAAACATTGTATGCCTTCTTAACAACCCTGTCAACCTGGGTAGCAACTTTCAAGAATCTGTGTACATGGACACAGATCTCTCTGCTCATCTACACTACCAAGAATCTTGCCCGTAGCCCAGTACTTTGCTTTCTGGTTACTCCGACCAAAGTGAATTATCTCTCACTTGTCCGCTTTAAACTCCATTTGCCACCTCTCAGTCCAGCTCTGCACCTTATCTATGTCTCTCTGTAACCTACAATATCCTTCGTCACTATCCACAACTCCACCGACCTTAGTGTCGTCTGCAAATTTACTAACCCACCTTTCTATGTCCTCATAGAGGTCGTTTATAAAAATGACGAACAGCAGTGGACCCAACACTGACCCTTGCTGTACACCACTAGTAACTGGACTCCAGGATGAACATTTCCCATCAACCACCACCCGCTGTCTTCTTTCAGCAAGCCAATTACTGATCCAAACTGCTACATCTCCCACAATCCCATTCCTCCGCATTTTGTACAATAGCCTACAATGGGGAACCTTATCGAATGCCTTGCTGAAATCCATATACACCACATCAACCGGTTTACTCTCATCTACCTGTTTGGTCACCTTCTCAAAGAACTCAGTAAGGTTTATGAGGCACGACCTAGCCTTCACAAAACCGTGCTGACTATCCCTAATCAAATTATTATTTTCTAGATGATTATAAATCCTATCTCTTATAACCTTTTCCAACACTTTACCAACAATTAAAGCAAGGCTCACTGGTCTATAATTACCAGGGTTGTCTCTACTCCCCTTCTTGAACAGGAGAACCACATTTGCTATCCTCCAGTCTTCTGGCACTATTCCTGTAGACAATGACGATTTAAAGATCAATGCCAAAGGCTCGGCAATCTCCTCCCTGGCTTCCCAGAGGATCCTAGGATAAATCCCATCCGGCCCATGGGACTTATCTATTTTCACACTCTGCAGGATTTCTAAACCTCTTCCTTGTAAACCTCAATCCCACCTAGTCTAGCAGCCTGTATCTCAGTAATCTCCTCGACAACATTGTCGTTTTCTAGAGTGAATACTGTCGAAAAATATTCATTTAGTGCTTCCCCTATCTCCCCTGACTCCACACACAACTTCCCACTACTATCCTTGATTGGCCCTAATTTAACTCTCATCATTCTTTTATTCCTGACATACCTATGGAAAGCCTTAGGGTTTACCCTGATCCTATCCGCCAACAACTTCTCATGTCTCCTCCTGTCTCTTCTGAGCTCTCTCTTTAGGTCTTTCCTGGGTACCCTGTAACCCTCAAGCGCCCTAACTGAGCCTTCACATCTCATCCTAACATAAGCCGTCTTCCTCTTGACCAGAGATTCCACTTCCTTTGTAAACCACAGCTCCTGCGCTCTACAGCTTCCTCCCTGCCTGACAGGTACATACTTATCTAGGACACTCAGGAACATTTCCTTGAATAAGCTCCATATTTCTAATGTGCCCATCCCCTGCAGTTTCCTTCCCCATCCTATGCTTCCTAAATCTTGCCTAATCGCATCGATTGCCTTTCCCCCAGCTATAACTCTTGCCCAATGGTATACACCTATCCCTTTCTATCACTAAAGTATACATAACAGAATTGTGATCATTTATCACCAAAGTGCCCACCTACTTCCAAGTCTAACACCTGGCCAGGCTCATTACCCAGTACCAAATCTAACTTGGCTTCGCCCCTTGTTGGCCTGTCTACATATTGTGTCAGGAAGCCCTCCTGCACACACTGGACAGAAACTGACCCATCTATAGTACTTGTACTATAGTGTTCCCAGTCAATATTTGGAAAGTTGAAGTCCCCCATGACAACTACTCTCTCTCTCTCTCTCTCTCTCTCTCTCTTCTATCGAGAATCATCTTTGCTATCCTTTCCTCTACATCTCTGGAACTATTTGGAGGCCTACAGAAAACTCCCAACAGGGTGACCTCCTTTCCTGTTTCTAACCTCAGCCCGTACTACTTCAGTTGATGAGTCCCCAAACATCCTTTCTGCAACTGTAATACTGTCCTTGTCCAACAATGCCACACCTCCCCCTCTTTTACTATCTTCTCTGTTCTTAATAAAACATCTAAATCCTGGAACCTGCAACAGCCATTCCTGTCCCTGCTCTATCCATGTCTCCAAAATGGCCACAACATCAAAGTCCTGCTTCTAGGAATTCTTGTGCGTGTCTCTGGGTGGTAGAAAACACTTAGTAGAAGATTCGCACCACTCCATCCACTCCACCCAAGAATTCCTGAAGACTATCAAAGATACCCAGATGGAAGAGGATGAAATAATGGTCTCCTTTGATTTAACAACCCTGTTCACATCCATCAATATCAACCTGGCCAAGGAAACACTGACTACACTATTAGAAGAACCAAAAGACACATCCACTAAACACCACCAACTTCACCAGCAAGGGCAATGTCGTTAAGTTAGTGGACCTATGCCTTTACCATACTATACCACCCACTTCACCTTCAACAACAAAACCTACAGACAAACCAATGGAACACCCATGGGATGTCCAATGTCATGGTCCTTAGCAAAGGCAGTAATGCAGAGACTCTCTCAAATAGCTCCAACCCAAAATTTGGGTCCATTGCATGAATGACACCTTTGTCATCAGTAAACGAAACAAATTAGAGGAAACCTTCAAGACCATCAATGGTACCCTTACTGGCATAAAATTCACTAAAGAGGAGGAAAACAACAACAAACTGCCATTCCTAGATGTCACAGTAGAGCGAACAGCCAATGGGGAACTTCCAACCAGCGTCTACAGGAAAATAACACATACAGACTAAATATTGAACTGCAGAAGCAATCATACCAACATCCACATACAGAGCTGCTTTAGAACATTATTTCAACGAGCCACCACACACTGCAGCACAGAGGAACCATGCAGAGCAGAGGAAAATCACTATACAATGTATTCAAAAAGAACAGGTACCTAATGAATACAGTCTGCCGATTTCTCAGCAACAAACCCAAACAAGCAGACAAAATACGTCCAGAAACCCTAGCCACTCTCCCCTACATCAAAGACATCTTGGAAATGACTGCCAGATGACTCCGACCCCTTGACATCATGGTAGCCCAAAAACCGATCAACACGTTAAAACAGCAGCTAATGAACTTGAAAGATCCTATACAGACAACAAGCAAAACTAATGTCATTTACAAAATACCTTGCAAGAATTGTAACAAAGCCTACATTGGACAAACAGGCAGAAAACTAGCCACCAGGATACATGAACATCAACTAGCCACAAAATGATATGACCCACTCTCACTGGTATCCTTACATAGAGGTGAGGAAGGACACCACTTCGACTGGGACAACACATCCATCCTAGGACAAGCCAAACAGAGATACGCACAAGAATTCCGAGAAGCATGGCGTTCCAACCAGAACTCTAACAACAAACACATTAACTTGGATCCCACTTACCACCTCTTGAGAAAAAGAACAGGAAATGGCATCACCAATCCAAGGAAACCCAAACATATAAATAGAAAACGGGCTACACCACCAGTGATTCATCTGTAAGCTCACTGAAGGTGTTGCCTATTATGGTGACGAAACTTTTGAAAACGAACCTTCCAGCTCAGTGAGCAAACCTACATCCAGACGTGCTGAGATTTTCCAGCAATTTCTTTCAAATTTTCAGCATCTACCATTCTTTCAGGTTGTTTTTAATACTACGTAGTGCTTAGCCCAAACATCAGTATAATGGGAACAAAAGATTCCAATTATGGGGTGATAAAGTTATAATGAGTTGATCTAATTAAGTGAACTGTTCAGCCTGTAAGAGTGATTGTTTTCCTTCCCTGAGGCACAATAGACAGCCAGAAAGGATTTTATAAAATCTCCTTTGTTATACGGTCACGATTGCCAAAACCAACTTGTTTTGTTATCCTCGAGATATATTAATAGACTTAAAGATCCAACGCCTGCTGTAATGAGATTGAATCTCAACCACTGGATTGATAATTCAATGACATCACCACCGTGCCTGACTTCCTGACTGTAATGCTGCAGACTTATCCTCTCGAAATTGCCATGTGTCTAGCCAAGCTGTTCAAAATAGACACATTACAATGCTGGCAAACAGATGGCAGAAAGTTGCTCAGATATGTATGGTACAGGGAAGATTCGACCTAGCCAATTTCTGCCCCATCACCCTAAGGTCAAAAGTGAGGATGGTTGTTGATTATTCATGATGTTCATCACCAATTGCAATTTCTTAGATAATTAAGCAAGACCTACATGTTCACATGCAGCAAGACTTGTACAGCCTTCTAGTTTGGGGTGATAAGGCATGCCCAAATCATACTCTACAAGTGCCAGTGCATCACCATTTTAAACAAGAAATTATCTAACCAGTTCCCTTTGCATACATTGGGATAAATATTTGAGTTTTATATCTTCTCCCAGCACTCAACATTATAAATCCATTCTGATGAACACTCACTGGACTCAAAACATTAACTATGCTTTCTTCTCACAGACACTGCTAAACCTGCTGAGTTTCTCTAGCAGTTTCTGTTTTAGATCTCCAGCATCAACAGTTCTTTTGCTGTAAATATTTTATCCATTAAAAGTACTGGGGTTGTCACAGGTACCTGACTGCAATCAGTTTTCTTGAAACTGATGTATTTAGGTCACTGATCCAAATTGACTGACATTTTTTTTTAAATTAAACTCTCTTACAGACTGAGATTCCAAAACCAAAAACATATGTTGTACATTTTTCATCTCACACGCATGCAAAACCCTGATCATTCTACCCACCTATTTCATTAAATGCTACTTGCTCCCCTTTGGCAGGATTTACAGATCCACTTTTGGACTATTTAGTCACCTCAGGACCTACAACATTGGAATGCAAGATCCTCTTTGATCTCAAGAGATGACCTAGCTAAATATGACCTAGCTAAAGAGCAGCAAATGTATGGGAATGTCTGCAAGTTCCCCTCCATGCCATCCTGACTTAGGTGTATATATTATCCATATTGCTAGGTCATAAACCTGGAACTCCCTTCCAGTCAGCAGTTTGGTTGTATCTCCACCATATGGACAGCTGCAGTTCAGAAAGGCAGCCCCACTGCTGACTTCTCAGTGGTAACTTGGGATGTTCTTCAAATGCAGGCCTTGCTAGTAATGTTAGCATCTCGTGAAAGAACTTTGAAAATCTGTTTTATTTTTGTCGAATGCTTGAACTTATTGTCCTCTTGGGCACACGATTCCTGGTAGTCACAGAGTCAACCTCCCTTTTTCCATATTTGACCTGAATTCTCTTACTACAGCTTTGTGATTGTTATCAATTATTACATCTTTATCATCTTGCTTTGTGCTGTACCTGGATTATCTATGAAATTAGATGTTTTTGCATGAAGAAAATTCCACTTCCATGTGCTCCTTTTAATATGTTTATACTTTAGCTGTCTGTCTATAAATGATATTTATAAAGTAAATGACTCAAAATAAAATGCACTGATAACTTGATGAATTTGTAGTAAGGATGCAGACCTGTTTAATTTAATGAAAAATAAAAGCACTGGAGCAGAAAATAAAAGTAACTTTTGAAGGAGTCTGTGCTCTTTAGTTTGGTACTGTACTAACATACTATCTCTCTGCTTTCAGGATTGTTCTGTTGGCTGGTGATACTCTGCCAATTGATGTGTACAGCCACTTGCCAATCTTGTGTGAAGATAAGAACCTTCCGTATGTTTATATACCATCCAAAATGGTATGCTTTCAATTGGTTTATTTCTAGAATACCATGAAAAGTTCTGAATCTTATTTCAACAGAATATCTACAATAAATTTTCCAGATAACGTTGGCCAAGAGATTTGGGAATCAATTCATGCTGAGACAGATTGGTTGAAACTGATAATGACAAAAGTGTAAACGCGGAAATCCAAATCAATTAAACTACAGAGGAACCTCAATTACCCAAAGGACACGGGTGGGGAGTATTTTGTTCAGTTCATGGAATGCCAGATAACATAGTAAAGCATCGGGGCCGTGCAGTCTTGTTTGCATAATCCGAAATTTGTTTAATTGAATGCCTGATTATTGAGGTTCCTCTGTATTTGGGGTGAACTTTTTTCACATTGAGAAATTACTATGCTATTCGCACCTTCAGTGGGCACTGGAAATACATTGGTTAGACAACGTGTGAGAATTTGCTAATTTGCACATGGAAGAGACATTGAATTGACAAAATATTTTTGGAGATCACATTTTTCTTCAATCTACTGTGTTGCCACATCCTTGAGTGTTCTGATTATCACACTGTTTTGAATGATTTGCAATTACATTTGCACAGATGTGACTGGATTACAAAGAGTGTGAATGGTAATATTTGTTTGTTTTTGTTAAGGATTTGGGAGCTTCTGCAGGATCCAAACGACCAACATGTGTGATATTGATTAAACCTCATGAAGACTATCAGGAGGCATACAGTGAGTGTTTAGACGAGGTGCAGTCACTAAACCTTCCTCTTTGAAGGAACAAACTCATCTCTGCAAGGAACATGTTTTCTCACAACATAGAACACTGAATCAGTGATATCTGATTCACTGCTGCCTGTGCCAGTTGCTGGATGTTGTTTTCAATGTTTAAGATTTTTTATGTTTGAAATATGTACTGATATTAAAGTTTGTCCTGTTGTTAGAATTTTTCTCACTAAAGCCATAAACTTCAGAAGTGAAAGATGCCTCTTATCTTCCTGAGGTTTATTCACTCAGCTTCAGACAACGTTGATGAAACTAAACATTTAGGACTAATCTTTTGAATTGAATGAAAATTGAACTTAGTGAAGATGATGGCATCAACAAGGACTGCAAACCATTTCAATCGTTGGGTCTTAGTGAGTAGTTTCAGTGAGCTGCTAATATTCAACAAGTCTGACATGCAGGTCAGCATTTTTAGGGTGAAGGAAACTGGAGCAACATTCGATGTGCTTCCACTGTCTGGTTTGGAAACCTCTAAGCAATCAGTGGCAGATGGAAGATTCATGTTATTTCTGCTCTGTGCACCTTTTAGTGGAGCTGATTTTCTTTTGCTGTTCTTTAAACTGCCTTTAAGGTGGAATCAGGCAACTCAACAGTTGGTGTCATTGGAGTCCATCAAGTGATTAAGTTGAATGCTGCTGACAAAAAAAATTAAACTTTTTTATCAAGATAAATGCAAGAATGCCAAGTGCTTGTTATTTCCATGGCAATTTGGCGAATCAGAGTCTACTTGCTAACCAATCTCCTGGAGTATAAATTGTTGTGATAATTTGAAATTTGGCATTCTTGTGTTTATTCTGGGGTGTGTAAGAGGAGAAACTTCAGCAATATGCCTGTCCTTTCAGCAATATTAAAGTTGTATAATACTAAGCAACTCTGTTGTTTTGGTGAGGTGACAAACCATTAAGATCATTGATTGCTATAAAACTAGTGCTATTTGGAAAATGTTATAATCTTGTGCATAGAGAAAATCATAAGTATTTCCAATTCATCCATTCCACTTGTCAAGTTATGTAAAATGCATTTGGAAATTTTCCCTTTTACAAGATGCTCGAGTCTGGCTTATTTACCATATCTCTGTAGCATTGTACATTATTAACTTTTGTACAATGTTTGCTAATAAAATGAAATGATCTAACATTTTAAAATACTGTAATTAAATGACTGACTTATTCAATTTTGTGGGCTTATATTTTTGTAGGAAGTAACTTTTATTCAGAATTTTATTTGTTGGGTGTGGAACAGCCATATCACAAAGACTCATGAACCCTTCCTTTTATAAGGACACTGAGACAAAGTTTCATTAGATGGAGAATTTTAGGGTCTTGAAGGGGCAAGAGAGATTGAATCTGAGATGGGGTTTAGGTTGAATGTTATGGGCTGATGTGAATAACTCCAGTTTTTTTGTAATGAGCCTGTATCTACCATGAGAATATGGGAACTTTATTCTATTCAATATATTTGAAATACTGAACCACAGCAAGATATAATTTCCCTGGCCAATGGCAGGGTTACATAGTAAAACATAGCAGCCTTTTAAGCTTTTATAGTTAATGACCTTGCTTGAATTTTTTATGATTTGTGCCTAAGTAGTGACCACCTTAAATCTCTTCATTGTTTTGTAAGGAAATTCTAGCCCAGTGACTCACTTTGGGTTTTGCCAGTCTGTTCTTGATCTCATTAGAGCTTTGGACCAAATTTGGGTAATAGAACTGAGTTTCAGTGATGAGGTGAAAGTGACTACCTTTGCCCTGGTAGCATTGATTTCAATTGGACTTGGCTGAGAGGAACTCCCCATGGGTCATTGTCGTACCTAGAATGGAGGAAAGTGATTTTGGTTATTGATCGATCATCTCGAATTCCTCAAGGTACTGTCCCAGGCCCAGCAATCTTCAGCTACAATTGCTTTTCTTATATCAAACAAATGTAAGTATTTGCATAACGTTCATCATTTATATCCATTCAGATACTGAAGCAATCCCTGTCCATATGCAACAAGACCTGTAAACATCCAGGTTAAGTGACATGTCATATTTCCATAACACAAGTGCCAGATAATGACCATCTTCAACAAGACAGAATCTAATGCTTACCGTTTTTGAATTCCCCACCCCACCCTATAACATCCTTGGAATAGCTGTTGATCAGGTATTTAACTCATGCTATCATGTAAACACTTGAGGTTAGAAGAATTGGCCAAAGGCTAGAATTCCTGCAGTGAGTAACTCACCTCTCATTTCAAATGCCTGTTCATGGGACAGCTACCAGTGTGATTAAATACTCTCCACTTGCCTAGATGGGTGTAGTTCCAACAACTCAATACAATCCAGGACAAAGCCTGCTTGATTGGCACTACCTTCAACAATCACTCCTGACACCACAAATGCAGTGTTAACAGTGTACCACTTACAAGATGCACTGTGGCAACTCACCAAGACTCCTTTGACAACATTTTCCAAAACCTGTAACCCCCCCTCCCACCTTGAAGGATATGGGCAGCAGATGCATGGGAACACTACCACCAGCAAGTTCTGCTCCAAGTCACACACCATCCTGAATTAGTTATATTACTATTTGTTCACTTACTGGTCAAAATTCTGAAAATCACTAATAGCACTGGTAGTGTCTACCTTTTGTGGATTGCAGCTATTCAAGAAAGCAGTTCACCACAATTCTCCAGGGCAATTAGAGAAGCGCAGAAAATAATGGCACAGCTGGTGGTAGCCACATCTCATGAACAATTTTTTTTAAATGCATGAATTTGATCTGAATTGAACTGAACTCCACCTCATTTCTTCAGGGCTATATGTTAGATAACCAGTTTGATAATACAGGCAGAAGCAATGCTGCAAGGAAGTGAGGTAGGATTTGATTTAGAACGAGGCATCTTTGGCTTCAAGGGATAAAATAAGAAGTTGAACACATTTCAAGATCTTCAGTAAGTATGGGAGAAGGAAGGTAAACTGTTGGAGATTCTTCAATAATGACTGACAAAGTCATAGAGTCATAGAGATGTACAGCATGGAAACAGACTCTTCAGTCCAACCTGTCCATGCCAACCAATTATCTCAATCCAATCTAGTCCCACCTGTCAGCACCTGGCCCATATCCCTCCAAACCTTCCTATTCATATACCCATCCAAATGCCTCTTAAATGTTACAATTGTACCAGCCTCCACCACATCCTCTGGCAGCTCATTACATAAACGTAACATTCTCTGTGTGAAAAAGTTTCCCCTCTCACCCTAAACCTATGCCCTCTAGTTCTGGACTCCCCGACCCCAGGGAAAAGACTTTGTCTATTTATCGTATCTATGCCCGTCATAATTTTATAAACCTTTATAAGGTCACCCCTCAGCCTCCGACGCTGCAGGGAAAACAGCCCCAGCCTGTTTAGCCTCTCCCTGTAGCTCAGATCGTCCAACCCTGGCAACATCCTTGTAAATCTTTTCTGAACCCTTTCAAGTTTCACAACATCTTTCCGATAGGGAGGAGACCAGAATTGCACGCAATATTCCAACAGTGGCTGAACCAATATCCTGGACAGCCGCAACATGACCTCCCAAATCCTGTATTCAATACTCTGACCAATAAAGGAAAGCATACCAAACGCCTTTTTCACTATCCTATCTACCTGTGACTCCACTTTCAAGGAGTTATGAACCTGCACTCCAAGGTGTCTCTGTTCAGCAACACTCCCTAGGACCTTACCATTAAGGTGTATTAAGTCCTGCTAAGATTTGCTTTCCCAAAATGCAGCACCTCGCATTTATCTGAATTAAACTCCATCTGCCACTTCTCAGCCCATTGGCCCAGATCCTGTTGTAACCTGAGGTAACCCTCTTCGCTGTCCACTACACCTCCAATTTTGGTGTCATCTGCAAACTTACTAACTGTACCTCTTATGCTCGCATCCAAATCATTTATGTAAATGACAAAAAGTAGAGGGCCCAGCACCGATCCTTGTGGCACTCCACTGGTCACAGACCTCCAGTCTGAAAAACAACCCTCCACCACCACCCTCTGTCTTCTACCTTTGAGCCAGTTCTGTATCCAAATGGCTAGTTCCCCCTGTATTCCATGAGATCTAACCTTGCTAGTCAGTCTCCCATGGGGAACCTTGTCAAATGCCTTCCTGAAGTCCATATAGATCACATTTAGTGCTCTGCCCTCATCAATCTTCTTTGTTACTTCTTCAAAAAACTCAATCAAGCTTGTGAGACATGATTTCCCATGCACAAAGCCATGTTGACTCTCCCGAATCAGTCCTTGGCTTTCCAAATACACATACATCCTGTGCCTCAGGCTTTCCTCCAACAACTTACCCACCACTGAGGTCAGGCTCACCGATCTATAGTTCCCTGGCTTGTCTTTACCGCCCTTCTTAAACAGCGGAACCACATTTGCCAACCTCCAGTCTTCCGGCACCTCACCTGTGACTAGCGATGATACAAATATCTCAGCATGAGGCCCAGCAATCACTTCTCTAGCTTCCCACAGAGATCTCGGGTACACCTGATCAGGTCCTGGGGATTTATCCACCTTTAACCATTTCAAGGCATCCAGCACTTCTTCCTCTGTAATCTGGACATTTTGCAAGATGTCACCATCTATTTCCCTACAGTCAATATCTTCCATATCCTTTTCCACAGTAAATACTGATGCAAAATACTAATTTAGTATCTTCCCCATTTTCTGTGGCTCCACACAAAGGCCGCCTTGCTGATCTTTGAGGGGCCCTATTCTCTCCCTAGTTACCCTTTTGTCCTTAATATATTTGTAAAAACCCTTTGGATTCTCCTTAATTCTATTTGCCAAAGCTATCTCATGTCCCCATTTTGCCCTCCTGATTTCCCTCAGGTATGCTCCTACTTTCTTTATACTCTTCAAAGGATTCACTCAATCTATCCTGTCTATAGCTGACATACACTTTCTTCTTTTTCTTAACCAAACCCTCAATTTCTTTAGTCATCCAGCATTCCCTATTCCTACCAGCCTTCCCTTTCATCCTGACAGGAATGTACTTTCTCTGGATTCTTGTTATCTCATTTCTGAAAGCTTCCCATTTTCCAGCCGTCCCTTTACCTGCGAATATCTGCCTCCAATCAGCTTTTGAAAGTTCTTGCCTAATACCATCAAAATTGGCCTTTCTCCAATTTAGAACTTCAACTTTTACATCTGGTCTATCCTTTTCCATCACTATTTTAAAAAGAATAGAATTATGGTCGCTAGCCCCAAAGTGCTCCCCCACTGACATCTCAGTCACCTGCTCTGCCTTATTTCCCAAGAAATAAGTCCCTGAGGGCTCTCTGATTCGACCATTGGTAGTGAGTTTCATCTGAGGTTCACTGTGACTCAAGAAAACAGTACGTTCAAAACACTTTTTATGCTGTATTGCAAAGCAGCTGTCATCACAACTGAGCTAAACAACTCTCCAAAGAGCTAAGATTGGAAGCAGATACCAATAGTATCATCTGGCCAATAGCTGTGACAATTTGAATGAAAATAATGTGTTCAATCATGTCAAAGGCTTCAGATAGGTTGAGAAGAATGAGGAGTGATAATGCACTGTGGTCACAGAGAATGCCCATTTGGGACTTTGATTATGTCCATGTGAGTGATGCAGCAGTAGCAGTACTTGACTGAAGGTGTTCATCATTCCTGATGAAGGGCTTATGCCTGTAACATCGATTCTCTTGCTTGATCCCCTGTGCTTTTCCAGCACTACACTCTTGACCGGGGAGGTGTTCAAATATTGTATTGTAGGTAAGAAAAGCAGAGATTTTGGTAAGGAAAGGAAAGATTGTGGATGGAGTTGTAGCAAATATAGGAAGGATGAGTTGAGTAAGAGATTGATAAATTTGAAAGGGAATATAATAGTGAAGAAATTGAATGACTATATCAGTAAGTGTGATAGGGAATAGAAGGTTAGTGGGAAGATGGATCAGGATCAAGAGTTTAGTGCTTGTGGACGAGAGGATGTTTGAGAAAGATGAGAGATGAAGAAAAATGAGAGTCTCAGAGTAAGGTAAAATCAAAGAAGGGATGTTGCAGAGGGAGCTGAACAGATAGTCATATCTTAATGGCAGAAATCCATGAGCTTCTTGCTGCTATTTGGAGCAAGGCAGAGGATAAAATGAGACAGCTAGAAATGAAGGTGAAAATGTGGGTGTAATTTTACATTTTTTAATGATTCTGTAGTGAGACTGGGATCTGATTTTATGTGGTCCAGCCAAATCTGGTGATGAATGACTCAATCTGCTGTGCACCATGAGGTATTTGTACATAAAGAAGCAAAGACATGCACTGTCGTAGGAAAAACCTTTGGATTCAGAGGGAGTAAGAGTTTTACTGGGGACAAGGACACCAAATGAAGGTGAGGGTGTGTTTGAAGTAAATTGGTAGCTCCAGAAACATTGAGGTGAACAGGAGAAAAGATGAAATATTTGAGACAAAAACCAAAAGAACTGCAGATTCTATAAATCAGACAAAAATAGAAGTACCTGAAAAAGTTCAGGTCTGGCAGCATCTGTGAAGAGAAGTCAGAGTTAACGTTCCAGGTCTAGTGACCCTTCCTCAGAACTGAACTCTGAATATTATCTCTGATTTCTCTCCACATATGCTGCCAGACCTGCTGAGCTTTTTCAACAATTTCTATTTTTGTCTGAGATATTTGGAGGTTGTCTATGTCTTGAGGATAGGTTTTTGAGACTGAGCTGGACACACAGACCAGATAAAACTGAAGTATGAATAGTGAGAAATTAAAATTGAAGGACAACAAAACTTGCTAATAAAATTTGAATTCTCAATCATGTCATAGAATACTGTGTGTGAATAAGTATTGATGGAGTTGGTACATCCGTATTTAAGCTTAAATGCTGCCTGCCATGAATCTTTCCATCTTGCCTCTTGTAGGGAGTAAAATCTTTTGAGCTGTGATGTGCCTACAAGTAGCATGGATGGACATAATTGAACTAGCACTTACCTTCATGACCAGCAGTATTAGATCAGACATACTGACCCATTACTCAAAGGAGAACTCTAACTCCAGAAGCAAAAACCAGTATAACTTGTGAATGATGTGTACTGGTCTGACACCCCTTGTATTTCTCAAAATGGTACTGCAGCATGACTAGTGCATTCACTTCCATGTGGGACTGCTTTGATCTATGGGTAAACCCCACAAGTCCTCCTTTGTTACATTTGCCATTATGTTAAAGTACAAAATAACTCCTCTTTTAGTTGGGGGGGAATGGGGAGGCTGAGCTCTTTAAAATACAATACTCCAGAAAAAATTAATCCTGTAGATTATTACAGAATGTTGGTGCCATCTCCTAGGCTTGCTCCAGTTAACAATCAGTAAAACATTGTGTTCCAGCTCCTGTGCATTTATTTATCAAATGTTGTCTGTGAACATGGGGAAAGTGGGGAGAGTCCACTTGGAGATGACAATCATATAAAACCCACCCATGGTGATGCTGTGGGTGTTCAGGGTGAAAGGGTGTGGTCAGCGGAACGTGTGTTCGGGGATGCGGGGGGAAGGATATTGAGGCCAATGTCCCTGCGGGGCCGGGGGGGAGGGGGAGCTTTCATCTCGATTAAAGACCCCACAACAAACTGCTCAATAATCCGGGAGCCTCGGACGGTGAGTTGTTGGAGCCTCTCCATCGTCCATGATTAATTAACAAATAAATAAATAAATAAATAAGTTAGTCAGCACCGGGGGCTGAAGTACAGAGTTGTGGCGAGGGTCCCTTACAGTGCCCCTTCCTCTCAGCCAGGAGGCCCCGGCTCCAAGTCCTGCCTGCTCCCCGAGGGGTGTGTAAAAGCATCTCCGATTTAAATCTATTTACAGGGTGATGGATTAAGAGGCACTGATATGTTCCATCAGCCATGATCCCATTAACGGCAGGACAGGCTTGATGGGCTGAATGGCCTACTGTTCTTATTTATTTATTATTTAATGGAGCAGGCCTAGGAGTGAGCTGCTGGGATCAACATTCTCCAACATTGCTATGTCTCCATTTGGACTCATTTTCTTTAGGTTTTATTTTTATTGGGTCCAGCTAATATTTGTTTTTTTGTTTGTCTTGTGCATGCTTTAAATAGTTAAAATAAATTTCTTTCTGACCTGTGTATTTCCAGTGGTTTGTTTTTATTTAACCTTTACTCCCCTTTTCTTGACTCCCACACTGGCTGATATGCTCAAGGTTCACTTTCCTCATTGGTTACTTCCATCTTCCTATCTCCCCCTCACCCTGCCCCCCCACCTCAGGTTTGTCTTTATCATCTCCTCTTCATATAGTCTTCATTCTTTTCATCCTTCTAAATTAATACCCAGCTTTCCTGTAGCTCCCTATTGGAACCTCTCTAATCAGGTTGTTATGGTAAGAAAATTGTGCTTTTCAAAGTTGTGAATGATGCATCCTGAATGACTGTGATGTGAGTAAATATCCCTTGTGTCCTCTCAAGCCACCTGCTGCCTTCGATGCAGTTGACCATAATATCCATCTTTGAAGCTGAACCAAACAATTTGCAGCTTTGTGTGCCGGTTTTGCCCCCAACCTGGACATCTGCCTTGGCACTCAGAAATAAAAAAGGGCTTCTTACTATTACAATTTTGCAACTGCCTTATTTCATCTGCTGCTGAAGCCCTCATTCATGCATAGCTCCTTCAATTCTGACAGTTTGGACATTTGATTTTCATCCATCTGTCATTGGCTGCCTTGTGTCCAGCTGCCAAAACCCTGAAGTCTGAAATTGTCCCTTTTACGGTGTCCTTTAAAGCCTAGCTCTTTAACCAAACTGTTGGTCAATTACCCAATATCTCTGTAGGTAATAGTGATAAATTTTGCTCTTTCAAAGTGCTTAGTTTAAAAAAATTCAATGTTAGAAGTACTATATATGCAAGGTTTTATTTTTAAAAACCTAGCTTGCAGTTCTTTTGTTCTTCCTTGGTCTGTGTATCACTCTATCCTTCTTTAGCCAGTTTAATACTTTTGCCTTGAACAACCTTTTTGCTATCCTGTGGAGTTGAGTTAAGGATGTCGTGAAAGGCATATGTATCCTTAATGCTTTGCAACCGATGTTACATTGTTCTAGTCGTAACCAAATAACTCTGAACGGGACCACAGCAGGGAGGGGATCAAATGTACTCCGACATTTTGTTAAGAGTGAATTTTAAATTAAAATGAAGGAAACTTTAATGAAAACCAATTCCCATCTATGGCTGAGTTGCCAGTGATTTTGAACTTACGCTGACTCCTTGATTATCAATCACAATTAATGACACCAAAGAAGGCTTTTTTAAAGAAGTCATTGATGGGTTTTTATTTGTGATTTTAACTTTTCTTTAAATAGCAATGAGTTGGAAGTGCTGATGAAACTTGAAATGTAATGAAAATGAAAAGTACCCAAATTACGCATCAGAAATTCTCAGTTAATGACCAGCTTTACTGATAATTAAGTACATTAGACTGGGATATATTTACTGCTGCCTGATCTCTTAGAGTGTCACTAGTTAAAGACAGAGGTAGATTTGAGGGACAGAATCTGAAGTGGCAGAAAAATCTGCCAAAATAAACCAGATATAGGCAGGGGAAATAACTGACTGCAATTCAGATGTCTCCTGATGGGTACAAATTAGTTCTGACCCTCTTCTTTAATTTCAGTGACAAGCATGAATAATTTAAGATTATTTTAACTCCTATCTATGTTATCTATTTCCTTTCCCTTTATTTTGTTGGTAATATTTTTTCCAGTGTGTAAATCATGTAATCTACTCAGACACAAATAACTGCTCTTATCTTTTGTCATTCTATCAAATTCTAATTTTAGTTAACTTTTCATTTTGTTGGATAAATGTTCTTTTATATAATTTTAAAATTGTCATTCTCAATGTTATTAATTCTACCTTACTATTTTATGTAGCAGTGTTTTAGGTGATCTTTACATTCTTGTGGGAAGAATAGGGGTTTGGAAGAGTTCAGGAGCTCCTTCTGTCACAAAAGAATGTACTGAAGTTTTGAGGTTAAGTCATTCTGCCAGATATTACAAAATATTAAACAGTTCTGGTTTTTTTAACATTTTAAAGGGTACACCATTTCTTCCAATTCAAGTTTGTGTATTCATTATCTGAGCAAACAGATCAAAAACATATTTTACAAACCATTGACAGATTTTAATCCTGACTTTGCCCAGGATATTTTCTTCTAAATAGCCATTTTAAATCTGCAAGTATTTTGACTAAAAGGAAGACTGAGACTCTTTTTGTGTACATTTAATTTTTTTTTGTATTGCTGAAGCATCCAGCATGTCAGATCAGGAGAAGTTGCTCGAGGTTTTAAAAAAGGAGCTGCGGTCTCTGCTGATTTCTGCCAAAACTGGTCTGACTCCTGAGGAACTAGAAAGAGATTACCAGAGCATGATGGGGAAGCGGCTGCCTCTGTGTGCATTAGGTTACAGATCTGTTTTGGAGCTTGCCTCCAACATACCAGATACCATCAAAATTCACACACATGGAGATGGCAAC
This sequence comes from Chiloscyllium punctatum, assembly GCF_047496795.1. NCBI lineage: Eukaryota > Metazoa > Chordata > Chondrichthyes > Orectolobiformes > Hemiscylliidae > Chiloscyllium > Chiloscyllium punctatum. Next base: position 61,936,252 of record NC_092778.1, on the reverse strand, counting down.
ATCCTTCTAAAAGGTAAACTGGAATGTTTTGTTTGATCTTTATAAAAACAAAATTCCTTGCACTGGTTGATTTTAGGAAGCTGTTTTGTTGTTTCACTACTCCCAAAAACGTAATGTTTTGTGCATCATCGCTAGCTGAATAACTGGACTGGAAATTGTTCTCTTCTTTTTTCTTATCAATGTTGTTCTATAGCGAGATGTCATAGAGTCATCAACTCGTACAGCACAGAAGCAGACCCATCAGTACAACCTGTCCACACCGACTGGGCATCCCAATCTGACCTCGTCCCATTTGCCAGCATTTGGCCCATATCCCTCTCAACCCTTCCTATTCGTGTATCCATCCAGATGCCTTTTAAATGTTGTATCCACCCATTCTACTTTCTCTGGCAGCTCGTTCCATCCATGCAATACCTTGTTTGTGGAAAAAGTTACCCATCAGTTTGCTTCCTTTTCTGTGAAGGAGGCTTGTGATAATTTCACCTGAACTTACATTGGAAATTGAAAATTCATTGTGGAAGTTGCAAGAGTTTATACACGTTGCACTTTAATATCACAGATTTTCAAATACTATGGCCCATGTGTCCTCCGCATAGGCTTCCTCTTAGCTTTAATTTATATATGTAACCATAGAAACATAGAAGATAGTAGCAGGAATAGGCCATTCGATCCCTCAAGCTAGCTCCACCACTCAATATGATTATGGCTGACACAAGCTCAGTACTCTAAACCCCCCCCGCCCCATCTCCCTTGATCCCTTTGATCACAGAAGTTAAATCTACCTCCTTCTTGAAAGCACTATGTTTTGACTTAGCCACTTTCTGTAGTAGTGAGTGATGAAAGGTTTGTGATAGTATATCATTTTATAGTTTTAGATTTCAAGCTAGTGGCATGCGAGGGTTTTGTCAAGGATTTTTAAATAAAAATCACATTTAGAGTCGTGACCTATTCCAGTGTGTTTCAGAGAGGTGGTGACTAGGTTTGCAGGTTTTTCAAAGATTAAGTTTATATGTGGAATTAATGCCAGAGAGTAAAACTTGAAATACAGTGGCTTTCTTTCGATTTGAGATAATCCAGGATTGATATTTAATTTGGGAATCCTCAAAAAGGTGAAACATTTGGGGCAGTTTTTGAGGAGATCTGACACTTGGTTAGCAACAAATATAGTTTCTCTCATACATGGGTTTTGGACAGTGCAGGAAAAGCTCAGTTACCCTCATGTAAAAGTTTAGCTTGTGAGACTTCCAGACTGCAATGTTTAGATCGAAATTGGCAGGTTATTAAAAGACTGAGAATGTCTTAATTTTTCACATTTTGAGAGTAGAAGACTTTGCAATTTTATAGTGCGGAACAGAGCGAAGCAGTTAAGTTAAACTTTAAGGTTTTTTGATAGAAAGTTGCTTTTAGATTTTGACCCACTGTAAAGTGATGGTAATAGTTTGTTTTGATTTATTTTAATTTTATGTAAAGAACTTCAGTTTTATTGTTTAAATATCTGCAGCCCTGTATCCCTATGTTTCAGTTAAATACCACCACGTTAAACTAGAGGAAAACAAAAATGATTTGTCAAGCCACAGTCATACTGGGATCTGACTGGCCCAGTAGAAAGTCAGCTGGGATCTTAACAATGTCTGAAGAATTTTCAAAGATTGGACTTTCAAAGTGGTGAATGAATCCTCCAGTCCAATCCAGTCCAGTCCAGTCAGGTTTGAATTTGAAATGGATTGGAAACATACTTTTATGGTCAATGAATAATGTGTTGATGATGCTGAGAAGTATGTTTTTCTTCAGAGTATTGATTTGTCAAAATGTGCTAAGAAGTTGCTACAATCGTTTAAATGGGATGTTTCTGAAATCATCAAGGACATTTCCAGCCACCGGGAGTATATTGCTAATTCATTGTAATTTATTATGAGCTTTGGCTGGTAAAATCTCCTAGAACTTGCTTGAATGCCATCAGAAGATGGAAAATAATTGCCAGTGCTTTTATTCTTTTCCCTTTTTATCTCTCTTGGGAGGTAGCACTGGTAAGTGGCTAGTTTCTGTTTGCATTGTAGTAAAGGAGCTTAGTTGTTTCCTTCTTGTCACGTTTTGAATGTGTTTACATGGAAGCTAAGAAGCCACACAGTATTTGGAACTGAAAATTGCTTTGTATATTTAGTGTTGTTCATAGATAAATTTATAGAGTTGGTCTGTTTTGATAGATTTATTAAATACTAATAATATTTTCCTGTAGAACTCATCACAATTTTCTGAAATCATATTTGTAGATGGCATTGGATTGTATAATTTGGTGTGAGAAGTTAATATGTTGTGTGGATGTGATCTGACAATGATCACGATTTTTTTGTTTCATAGTTGTATAGAGGATGAATTAATGGAGTTTAGAAGGATGGGGGAGGAGGGGAAATCTAAGTGAAATTTACATATTACTGAATGGCCTGGACAAAATGGATGTTGTGAAGATGTTTCCATTGGTAGGAGAGACTAGGACCTAAGGGCACAGCCTTAGAATAAAGGGAACACCTTTTAGAATGGAGATAAGGAAAAATTTCTTCAGCCAGAGAGAGGTGAATCTATGAAATTCACTGCCACAGAAGGCTTGTAGAGGCCAGGTCATTGAGTGTATTTAAGATGGAGGTTTTTGAGTATTAAGGGGATCAAGGGTTATTGGGAGAAAGTTGGAGAATGAGGGTTGAGAAACTTATCAGCTATGATTGAATGGCAGAGCAGTTCAACGAGCTGAATGGCCTAATTTCTGCTCCTTTGTCTTATGGTGTTAAAACACTGGGAGCATTTGGTGACTCTGCTTTTGAATACCTTTTTTTTCAGGGGTTGGAAATGAAACCACAAAAGGAATTGAAGAACTGGTGGCAAAAGCAAAAGTTTCCACCAAGACCAAACGTAACTTGAGAAAATCTAGGTATGAACTCGTGCAGAAGCAGGTTTTTCTGCCCAGACGGTATAACACCAAGCCAATTCTGCCAGCATTAGTGAAGTGTGAACTCCGAGAGCTGGTGGCATCCTTTCCTGGTGGTGTCCTGCTCTCCGATTTTGACAAGTCATTTATGAAAAGGTATGGGCGGCCTTTTCAGTACACAAGGTATGGCTTTTACTCCTTGCAGGAAGTTCTCAAAGCAGCTGCAGATGACATTGAGATCCAGCAGACACGCTGGGGTTCCCTGCTGTTGGCAAGAAACAAAAATAGAGCGAGTCCACTGAAGCAAGGTAAGTTTTTGATTTGGAAACTGCTTTACACTTGTTACCTTTTTATATCTGGTTTGTTTTATTTTTAGCCAAAGTGTTTCAATTAACAATCTATTAGTCCCCCCTTTCAAAGGTTCATCCATTCAGGCAGTGTATGATAATATTCATAAATGTTGATGCTAATCCTTAATTGACCATAAAAGAAAAGAGCAAAATGATGCCATTCAGCTAGCTCATCTGGTAAACTCCTCAACTCCACTTTCCTGCCTTTTCTCCAAAACTCTTGCTGATTCAAAGTCTATCTATCTCACTTTGAATAGACTTAAAACCTCTTTTTTTTTTTAAATCCCCAGATTCACTACCCCCTCAGAATAAAATTCCTCCCTATCTCTATAGTCCAAAAATGTGCAGGTTAGGTGAATTGGCCATGCTAAATTGCCTGTCGTGTTAGATTGAAGGGGTAAATATCGGGGAATGGGTCTGGGTGGGTTGCGCTTCGGCAGGTCGGTGTGGACTTGTTGGGCTGAAGGGCCTGTTTCCACACTGTCAGTAATCTAATTAATGAACTACCCTTTACTCTGAGACTGTGCCCTCTGGTCGTAGACCCTTCCACAAGAGGAAACAACCTTAACACAGCTTCCCTGTCAAACCCTGTTTGCATCTTAAATGTTTCAATCTAGGGTTTAGGTTTGCTCGCTGAGCTGTAGGTTTAATATCCAGACATTTCATTATCTAGCTCGGTAACATAGTGGCAACCTCCAAGTGAAGCGAAGCTGTTGTCTCCTGCTTTCTATTTATATGTTTGTCCTGGATGGGGTTCCTGGGGTTTGTGGTGATGTCATTTCCTGTTCGTTTTCTGAGGGGTTGATAGATGGTATCTAGATCTATGTGCTTGTTTATGGCGTTTGTGACATCCAGGATTCATAGTAGAAGCGGTAATGCAAAGACTAGAACAAACAGCCCTACCAACCATCAAACCAAAAATCTGGGTCCGCTACGTAGATGACACGTTTGTCATCACAAAACGAAACAAGATAGAAGAGACATTTAACATCATCAACAACACCCTCACAGGCATAAAGTTCATCAAGGAGGAAGAAACCGACAACAAACTCGCATTCCTGGACGTCACAGTTGAAAGAAAGGACAACGGAGAACTACAAACCTGCGTAAACAGAAAACCGACAAACACTGACCAAATACTTAACTACACCAGCAACCATCCCAACACACACAAACGAAGCTGTATCAGAATACTATTCCAACAAGCCACCACACACTGCAGCACAGACGAACTTCGGAAAACAGAGGAGAACCACCTATACAACGTATTCAAGAAGAACAGATACTCAAAAATACAGTCTGCAGATTCCTCAAGAACACACCACGACAAGCAAACCAAACACAGCCAGAAACCCTAACCACCTTACCATACATCAAAGAAGTTTCAGAAATGATAGCCAGCTACTAAGACCCCTCGGAATCCTAGTAGCACACAAACCCATCAACGCTCTCAAACAAAAACTAACAAACTTAAAAGACCCAGTACAACCCATGGACAAAACCAACGTCATCTACAAAATTCTATGCAACGACTGCCACAAACACTACGTAGGACAAACAGGAAGAAAGTTAGCCACCAGGATACACGAACACCAGCTAGCCACAAAAAGACACGACCCTCTCTCCCTCGTAGCCCTACACACGAATGAAAAAAACCACCAATTCAACTGGGACAATGCATCTATCCTGGGACAGGCTAAGCAAAGACATGCCAGAGAATTCCGAGAGGCCTGGCATTCCAACCACAACGCCATAAACAAACACACAGATCTAGTTACCATCTGTCAATCCCTCAGAAAACGAACAGGAAATGACATCACCACAAACCCCAGGAACCCCATCCAGGACAAACCTATAAATAGAAAGCAGGAGACAACAACAGCTTCGCTTCACTTGGAGGTCGCCACTGATGATATTACCTAGCCAGGTAATGAAATGTCTGGATATCAAACCTACAGCTCAGTGAGCAAACCTACACCCTAAACCTCAACCTAAGCTACAAACCTTCACAAACCTTGCATGTTCAATCTGTTCTTCTCTCACTCTTCCAAACTTCAATGAGTGCAGGTCTAACCTAGTCAACCTTAAGAAAATTCTTCCATACCTAGCATCAAGCTAAGTTTTCGTCAATTGTACTTGATGCTACTTGGAAACCATGTTTTTTCTCATTGTTCAGCTAATTGAAATTAAGCATACTGTCAAAGAATCATAAAGTAGCCAGTAATAATCCAATAGTTGAGAGAGGCTCCAGATGTTGAGTTTTAAGACTTGGAGAGGAGAGAACTTTACACAGATTGCTCATGCAAATTTACACATCTAACTATATTTTATGCTGGATTAGGTAAATGGCCAAACCAGTCTGTTCAGAACAATCCAGCCCAAACACATGTGAAAACGATGCTACCAAGCCTGACTAAACCACCCACAGACAATGAGATTGCATCAGCTTTGAAGACAGAGGATTTACCAGGTCCAGCTCCAGCTCCTGAGTACTTCGATGGAGGTTTGAAAAAGGTTTGCATTTACTTGGTTATCATAAAACTATGAGGTAGCATCATTTATAGTTTGAGTCAGACCGCAGAGGGAAGCAGTTTCTAAATGATTGATTGTTTGTCCATCGATTTGGAGGATAGTTTTCCCATTGTGAAATTGTCATTATAAATAAGTGAAAGTGAGATGGCCAAATTAAATGTTTTGAATGTAATAGTTTTGTTTTAACTGTTGTAAAATTGTACCTCACTTGCTTCTCCTGATGTGTGTTAATGTCTTACTAAGTTAAAAATACTTCATAAAATACAAGTTGCTGATCTTATTGTGTTCCCTTTCTGGAGCATTGCAAAATGTTTTTCCCTCCATTATGGTTGGTTTTCATTTTCATTTATGTTATCTGTTTCTTCCCATGAACTGCATGTTTGTCTCTTACTGCTACTTCTCAGATTGATTTCTTTCTAAGATATCTTTACTTCCAATCATCTATCCATCTCTCTTGCATATCTGCAATACAGCTTTCTTTTGTATCTTTTGATTTCCTTCATTTTGATCTTTGCAGTTTGGTGCATCTTACCATCTGATCTTTGATTTTTGTTTGTTGCCTCTCTTTGATCCTGAAGGTAAATATCTTGCTCAATCTGTCTGGAACTCTGTGTCTGAGATGATGCAATAGGCTATCTTTGCAATTGGATATCCCAGTTGACTACTGATTTTCCTTTTTACTTTATATCTTCCTCTCATGAAACTCTCTTCTCCCACAGTTTGGTCTCCTGTTTGGCTTCCAGAAAGATGACAAATGTAATTTTAAGAAAAATTGTGTTCCCAGCACAGTGGCACCATTAAAGATGACCGCGTGTGCATAGAATTGCCATTATGACCCTGTGTGTGAGTGATGATACTCTAGCTCACATTAGATTAGTAATTTCCGAAAGTTCCTGCCTATCTAACCTGCTTTTATTTTGCTGTGCTGTGTCTGCTTTCCAACTGAGTGTGGGCTCTGAAATTTGAAGCCAGTGAACTGAATATTGTGGGTTAATTGTGATACCTATTAAAATAGGTTTTCATATTGATAAAGCACCACAAAGGCATTTTCAACATAGTTGAAGTGAATTGTTGTGACCTATGCTGCACTTTTTAATATTGGATGTTCTCCCAAATCTGTTTTATATTAATGGAGATGTGATCGAATAACTTGCCCACAAGTATTTGCCAACATCATACAGATATAGGCAGAAGCAATTTAGGCGCAAAGGATCACATGCGGAATTGCTTCAACTTTTGTCGTTATCATGAGAACGTAGAATCCTGAATACTGGATTACAGCGTACCTTCAGACTTTTCCTTGAGATTCTTTTTTTTAAAAAAAACTTGGTGAAAAACGATTTCGCGAGCATTTTAAAGAAATTCTAATGACCATGTGTTTGGTTTATTCCCATCCCGTATTGAATTATGTAACCGGTTCCTTGAGATAAACGATGCTGAAGAAATTTACAAGGTTTTGTAATCTTCACAAAATCGGAGTAGGCGAACAGTTTAGTTACTTTTGATACAAACAGACTGATCAGTAGGCTGATCAACCATGAATGAGACATCATGGCTGCCTGTCAACAATTTGCTGATTGATCTCGTGGCCTAGGTGGGTAGGCTGCAGACTATTAGCTGTTTTGTTCACTGGCTTCGCCTCTTATTTTTGATGCGTTGAAATGATGTGTTGTCAGCGTGTCCTTTTTGGTGTTCAAGCTTGTAGAAGACCTGAGGACCGTACTTGTAGATAAAGGAGTTGAAGGCATCATTGATTCACGAGTGAAGGAAAAAATTCGATTTGTAAGTAGAAATTGAATATTTCAATGTAACCTTTTTTTCAAGGGAACTTAAGCAGGTGTTTATTTTTGTGTTGGACCATGTGGTCAGCCTGAAACTGAATATCTTGCCAATAGCTAAAAGAGGGTAATTGATTCTGAAATTGTAACAATGATGAACCATCTTCCTCCTGTCTTTCCATTTGTGACATGAAGGTCAAGGTGCATCACAATGTAAAAAGAAAGTTGTGTTTTGTTAAGTAGGGATTCATTCAAAGTTACATCTGCCTTTATGTTAAACATTGAGTCAATGTAAAACCTAATGTAACAAACTAAAGATGTGTTTGCAGCTCTAAAATTGCTTCTCTCAGTGCCCACTCAACAGATGAAATTCAGCTGGTTTTCATTTCCTGCTTGAGAGAAAGGGAGATTTGTTTGGAAGTACACTAGAGTGATATTTTGCAAAATCAAATTTTTATTATTAAGATGGAGCTCATTTTAGATAACTGTGAGGGGTTGCATTTTGGTCGGGCAAACCAGGCCTTGAGCTGCATCGAGCAAATGAAGAGACCTGGGCTGCGTCTGGCAAATGAAGAGACCTGGGATGCAGGTATATAGTTCTTTTGAAAGTGGAGTCACAGGTAGACAAGGTGGTGAAGAAGGCATTTTGGTACAGTTGTCTTCATTAGTCAGAACATTGAATATTGGAGTTGGGAAGTCATGTTGCAGCTTTACAGGATTTTACAGAGTCATAGAGATGTACTGCATGGAAACAGACCTTCCGGTCCAACATTCACAAAACAAAGAAAATTTACAGCCCAGAAATAGGCCCTTCGGCACTCCAAGCCTGAGCCGATCCAAATCCAGTATCTAATCCTAATTCCTAAGCATCTGTATCCCTCTTAGAACATAGAAAAGTACAGCACAGAACAGGCTCTTCAACCCACTATGTTGTGCCGTGGATTATTCCTAATCTAAAACAAAATAACCTAACCTACACACCCCTCAATTCACTGCTGTCCATCTGCATGTCCAGCAGTTGCTTAAATGTCCCTAATGACTCTGCTTCCACCACCACCGCTGGTAATGCATTCCATGCATTCACAATTCTCTGCGTAAAGAACCTACTTCTGACATCTCCTCTATACCTTCCTCCTAATATCTTAAAACGATGACCCCTCGTGCCAGTCAATCCTGCCCTGGGGAAAAGTCTGTGGCTATTGACTGTATCCATACTTCTCATTACCTTGTATACCTCGATCAGGTCACCTCTCTTCCTCCTTCTCTCCAGAGAGAAAAGTCCAACCTTAGTCAACCTCTCTTCGTAAGACAAGCCCTCCAGTATAGGCAGCATCCTGGTAAACCTTCTTTGCACCCTCTCCAAAGCCTCTGTATCTTTCCTATAGTAGGGCAACCAGAACTGGATACAATATTCCAAGTGTGGTCTCATCGGGGTCTTGTGGAACTGGAGCAAAATCTCACGGCTCTTAAACTCAATCCCCCGTTAATGAAAGCCAAAACACCATACGCTTTCTTAACAACCCTATCCACTTGAGTGGCAACTTTGAGGGATCTATGCACTTGAACACCAAGATCCCTCTGTTTCTCCACACTGCCAAGAATCCTGTCTTTAATCCTATATTCGCATCACTTTGCATTTATCCAGATTGAATTCCATCTGCCGTTTCTCAGCCCAGCTCTGCATCCTGTCTATGTTGTGCTGCAGCTTGCAGTAGCCTCTGTACTATCACTGACACCTCCAACCTTTGTGCCATCGGCAAATTTACTAACCCACCCCTCAACCTTCTCATCCAAGTCATTTATATAAACAATAAACAGCAGAGGCCCAAGAACAGAGCCCTGCGGGACACCACTCAATACTGACCTCCCGGCAGAATACTTTCCATCTACAACCACACTCTGCCCTCTGTCAGCCAACCAATTCTGAATCCAGACAGCCAAATGTCCCTGTATCCCATACCTCGTGACTTATGAATGAGATGGGGAACCTTATCAAATGCCTTGCTGAAATCCATATACACCACATCCACTGCTCGACCTTTGTCGACCTGTTTCGTCACCTCCTCAAAGAATGCAATAAGATTTGTGAGGCATGACCTGCCCCTCACAAAACCATGCTGATTGCCTTTAATCACATGCCTTTTATTTGCTTTTCCAAATAGTCATAAATCCTATCCCTCTGAATTCTTTCCAAAACTCAGCTGTAAGACTGACTGGTCTGTAATTGCCAGGGGTTTTCCTATTCCCCTTCTTGAAAAGAGGAACAACTTTCGCCTCCCTCCAATCCTTCGGTACGATTCCTGTGGAGATTGAGGAGGCAAAGATCTTCGCCAGCAGCTTAGCAACCTCCTTTCTCGCTTCCTGGAGCAACCTAGGATAAATCTGGTCTGGCCCTGGGGACTTATCAGTATTAATGTTTGCCACAATTTCCAGCACATCAACTTCATCAATCTTGATCTGGCCCAGCCTGTTTCCCAGCTCCCCAAAGTTCTCACTTACACAAGGTCCCTTTCCTTAGTGAAAACTGAAACAAAAAGCTCATTTAGGGCTTCTCCTCCTATCTGCTCAGACTCCACAAACACGTTCTCTACGCTATCTCTGACAGGCCCTACCTTCTCCTTGATCATTCTCTTATTCCTCACTTATGAGTCAAATGCCTTTGAGTTCTCCCTAATCCTTCCTGCCAAGCCTTTTTCATGCCCCCTCCTGGCTCTCCTCAGTCCATTTCTGAGCTCCTTTCTAGCAAGCCTGTAATCCTTTAAAGCTTCGCAAGATCCTTGCTTCTTCCACCTTACGTAAGCTGCCTGCTTCCTTTTGATGAGAAGCTCCTCTGTTCTCGTCATCCAAGGCTGCTAAATCTTACTCCTTCTTGCCTGTCTCAGAGGAACAAATTTGTGCATCACTCGCAACAACTGCTCATTAAACGGTATCCACGTGTTTGCTGTGCCCTTTCTTTGGAACAATTGCTCCCAATCTGTACTTCCCAACTGTCTGATAGCGTCATAATTTCCTTTTCCTCAATTAAATATCTTCCCTTGGTAACTGTTCCTTTCCCTCTCCAAGACTATGGTAAATATGAGGCATTTGTGGTCACTGTCACCAAAGTGTTCTCCCACCGCAAGATCTGACACCTGACCTGGCTCATTGCTGAGCACTAAATCCAAAATGGCCTCTCCACTTGTCGGCCTGTCTACATACTGAGTGAAGAAACTCTCCTGAACACACCTGATAAAAACTGCTCCATCCAAACCATCTGCATTAAGGAGGTTCCAGTCCATATTGGGTAGGTTGAAGTCGCCCATAACAACAACCCTGCTACATCTGCATTTTTCCAAAATCTGCCAGCCTGTGAGTTCTTCAATCTCCCTACTGCTTATGGGATCTGTAGAAAACCCCCAATGAGCTGGCTGCTCCCTTGCTGTTTCTAGCTTCCATCCATACTGACTCAGTAGACAACCCTTCCTCAGCAACCTTCATTTCTGTAGCTGTGATGCACTGTCTGAATAGCAATGCTACAGCCCTTCCTCTTTTTTTTCCACCCTCCCTGTTCTTTTTAAACGTTCTAAACCCTGGAACATCTCGCAACCATTCCTGCCCCAGTGAAACCCATGTCTCCTTTATGGCCACAACATCATAGACCCAAGTACTGATCCATGCTGTAAGTTCATCGTTTATTTCTGACACTCGTTGCATTAAAGCCGACACACTTTAACCAATCCCTTTGTTCCATCACATGAAAAACCATCTCAATAGATTCACTACATTCTATCACATCCCCATATCTAACTACCCCCCTCTCAGATATGTAGCTCTGGTTCCCACCCCCCCCCCCCCCCCCCACCCCACTACCACCACCCCCCCCCCCCCCCGCCAAACTAGTTTAAACCCTCCCGAATAGCCCAAGCAAATCTCCCACCCAGGACATTTGTGCCCCTCCAACTGTCCTTCATGTACAGGTCAATAGACAATAGGTGCAGGAGTAGGCCATTCTGCCCTTTGAGCCTGCACCACCATTCAATATGATCATGGCTGATCATCCTTAATCATGCCTTATCTCCATAACCCTTGATTCCACTATCCTTGAGAGCTCTATCCAACTCTTTCTTAAATGAATCCAGAGATTGGGGCTCCACTGCCCTCTGGGGCAGAACATTCAACACAGCCACCATTCTCTGGGTGAAGAAGTTTCTCCTCATCTCTGTCCTAAACTCGCTGTCTGTTCCTCACCTCACTATCCCGTTGCACGGGGAGCAAACCTGAGATCGCTACTCTACTCGTCCTGCTCTTCAGCTTTCAACCTAACTCTCTGCAGTCACTTTTCAGATCCTCAATCCCTTTCCTGGCTATATCATTGGTGCCAATATATATCACGCTTTCTGGCTACTCATCCTACCCCTTCAGAATCCTGTAAATCCGTCAGCGACATCTTGGATCCTGGCATCGGGGAAGCACCATACTTTCCGGGAGTCCCATTCCTGACCACAAAATCTCCTGTCAATCCATCTAACTACTGAGTCCCCTACCATTAGCGTTTTTCTATTCTCCCCTGTTCCCTTCTGAGCTTCAGTGCCAGAGACCTGACAACTATGGCTTTCCCCTGGTCGGCCGCCCCCCACCAGCAGTATCCAAAACGGTATACTTATTGCTGAGGGGAACGGCCACAGGGGATCACTGCTCTATCTGTTGGTTCCCTTACTTCCCCTGACAGTAACCCAGCAATCCTTATCCTGTGTCTGAGGAGTGACCACCTCCTTGTACATTCTCTCAATTTCTCCCTCAGCCTCCTGGATGATCCGCAGTTCATCCAGCTCCAGCTCTAGTTCCCTAACTCAGTTTTCGAGGAGCTGGAGTTGGGTGCACTTGTCACAGATGTGGTTGGCAGAGTCATGTGTCATGTCTCTCACCTACCACATTCTCCAGGAGGAACGTGCAACTGTCCTATCAGCTAATCTGAAAGCCCACACTTTCAGGACTAAACAAGGAAGAGAAGAAAAGAAAAAACAAATGAGAAAACCTGAAAACTTACTGAATTTACAGACCCTTCCATAAAGTTAGAGGAGGTGGGTCGGAGGGAGGCCCTCTTGTGTAGGGTCTCCAGTTTTAGATCTCACCCACTTAAAAACTTCCCAGCAGCCCTTGTTTCTCTCCACCCTCTCTCCTTGCCACTTTGTTCAAAATGGAGGCCCGACTCTCGGACTAAGTTTCTTTTCAAGTGGGAAAAACTGACTTACCGGGCAGCCCTTGTTTCTCTCTGCCCTCTCTCTTCTTCCCACCTACTCGTGCATTTGTCCTGATGCACCTTAAATGAATCTACCGTGCCTGCCTTTACTACCACTGCCGGCAACGCGTTCCAGGCACCTACCACCCTCTGTTAAAATACTTTGCATGTGTATCCCCCTTAAACTTTTCCTCTTTCACCTTGAATGCGTGACCTCTCATAATTGAATCCCTCACCTTGGGAAAAAGCTTATCTCTATCCACCCTGTCTATACTCATGATTTTGTAAACCTCAATCAGGTAACTCCTCAATCTCTTTTTTTTTTGAATGAAAACAATCCTAACCTACTCTACCTCTCTTTGTAGCTTGCACCTTCCATACCAGGCAACATCATCGTAAATCTTCTCTGCACCCTCTCCAAAGGGTCCACATCCTTTTGGTAATGTGGCAACTAGAACTGTACACAGTATTCTAAATGCGGCCGGACCAAAGTCTTGTACAATTTTAACATGACCTGCCAGTTGTTATACTCAATACCCCATCCAATAAAGGCAAGCGTATCATATGCCGCCTTGACCACTCTATCCCCCTGTGCAGGGTACAATGAACCTGAACTCCCAGATCTCTCTGCTCATCAACTTTACCCAAGGCTTTTCCATTTACAGTATAGTTGGATCTAGAATTAGATCTTCCAAAATGCATCACCTCACACTTTCCTGGATTGAACTCCATCTGCCACTTCTCTGCCCAACTCTCCAGTCTATCTATATTCTCCTGTATTCTTTGATAGTCCCCTATGCTTTCTGCTACTCCACCAATCTCCATAAAGTTAGAGGAGGTGGGTCTAATCAGACCAATAATGCCGTCTTCCAGATCATTTATGCATAATACAAACAATAGTGGCTCCAGCACCGAGTCCTGTGGAACACCACTGGTCACCTTTCTCCATTTCAAGAAACTCCCTTCAACTACTACTGTGTCTCCTGTTGGCCCCCACTCACCCATTGTACTCTATGCTACTTTCTCCCCACCCCCACCCTCCTCTAGCTTATCTCTCCACGCTTCAGGCTCACCGCCTTTATTCCTGGTGAAGGGCTTTCGCCCGAAACGTCGATTTCGAAGCTCCTTGGATGCTGCCTGAACTGCTGTGCTCTTCCAGCACCACTAATCCAGAATCTGGTTTCCAGCATCTGCAGTCATTGTTTTTACCCAATTCTTTATCTACCTAGCTAGAACACCCTGCACACCATGTGACTTCACTTTCACCATTAGTTCACCATGGGGAACCTTATCAAATGCCTTACTAAAGTCCATATAGATGACATCAACAGCTCTTCCTTCATCTACCAACTTGGTCACTTCCTCAAAGAACTCTATCAAGTTGGTAAGGCAGGATCTCCCCCACACAAAACCATGTTGCCTATCACTGGTACACCCATTCTTTCCAAATATAAATAGATTTTATCCCTCAGTACCTTCTGTAGCAACTTTCCCACCACTGACATCAGGCTCACAGGTCCGTAGTTACCTGGAATATCCCTACCGCCCTTCTTGTACAGAGGGGCAACATTCCTCCAGTCCTGTGGCACCTCACCTGTATTTAAGGACGCTGTAAAGATATCTGTCAGGGCCCCAGCTATTTCCTCTCTTGCCTCCCACAGCCTGGGATAGATCCCATCTGGTCCTGGGGGTTTGTCGACCTTAATATCCTTTAGCCTACCCAACACATCTTCCTTCCTTATGTCAACATGATCCAGAGTAAACAAGCTTCTATCTCTAATCACAACATTCATCATGTCCCTCTCCTCAGTGAACACTGATGCAAAATAATCATTGCAAATCTCACCCTTTTTCTCAGGTTCGATACACAACCTTCCTTTGTTATCCTTTAGTGGACCAACCCTTTCTCTAGTTACCCTCTTGCTTCAGTTAATTTTCACCAATATGAATATTTGAATAACTAGGCTTTCAGAATGCTCTGGATTAGAAAGTTTAATCAGAGTACTCAAGCTTTCAAAATACTCCCAAGAGTGCACTATGTATTTCCACTTAATGTTGCATTGTGATTCCTTTAGAATAGAATATAAATCACAGGATGTAATATTGAGCCTGCTGGCTCTTAGAATTCCATGTGGTACATTTGAGGACTTTGTTGTGCATTTCTAATTGCCATATTGCAGAAAGGACACTGGAAAATCGATCATTTATGCCAAACATCAGACACTTGATTATACAGAGACCGTAGAAACCGAGGTAGGTTGCAGTACAGAAGAATCTTGGTGGTAACCAAGGTCCTTAAGGGTAATAGCTGTTTGAACCCTGATAAGTTGTTTACCCTTGCACTGAGACACACGTGAGAAGGTGCGTGGACATTAGAAAGCTATTTCATGGGGAGTAAATGTTTAGAATGGTCTGCCCAGGCAAATGAAGGTTTGAGGATATTAATTTTAAGACTCATTAGACTTAAGTGCAGCCCGGTGTGTCTCTGCCCTGTCCTGTCATTAATTGACTTTGATATGCCTCACTTCCTTGAGCGGTTCTTTTTTTTAGATAGAACTATAACTGATGTGAAATTTTGAATGATGTGTAGAGATCAACAGCCACAAGCTTAACTGACTTCAGATTAGTTTAGCTACAACTTAGGAATAAAAAGCTTTTAAAAGTATACTGTTAATTTAGCCCCACATATAGTATCTAATTTTATCTATTTTTATGTCTAATTTAGACAGTAGCACAACGACCTGATGGGTTATTGGCATCCAAACTCCCTACAGAATTCAAGGTAACTCCAGGAGTCATAAATATGTGCAAGCAAACCATACATCTGTGCACAGATACAAGAGCCACGGCTATTGGGGTGGATTAGCCAGTTCTTCCAATGAAGCATATTAGAATTTTTAAAAGTGATAGTTGAGAAGATTGCTTGGATGAATAACATTTTTTGTCCTTCATTCCATGTTAAATAATGTTGGATTGTAGCTGAATTGAATTTTTGAAGTATACTTGCTTTTAAATGGGTTTCAGAACATTGGAAAAGAACAAAGAGATGTCTGTGGAATAAAATTGTCTTTGATTTTGGAGCTGAGGAGAACTTCTTCTGAGAGTTTGCCAATCTGAAACCTGTCTGGCACCTCATTTGCTGGTGTGAGTTAGCTGAAATTTTAATGGGAATGTACCAATGTAAGGTGATGTAAAAATGCTGCATGAAATTTTACAAATGAACAAATCATAGTAATGCCAACCATTTTTGCTGTTTATTTCCCCTACTATTCTACCAGATGTTAATTGTTTATCACCTGGATCACCAAGCTTAATACTGTTACGAAGAAAGTCTGAATTAGCCTTCTGATTCTAGAACATAGAACATAGAACAATACAGTGCAGAACAGGCCCTTCGGCCCTTGATGTTGCATCCCCCTACACTATCCTAAAGTCATCCATGTGCTTATTCTATGTATGGAAGATGGAAAACTCAACATTAAAGGCTACTCCAATGTATAATTTTAATGTGCAAGGAGTGAGATGAGGAGCACCTATGGGGCTGAATCTAATGTTGAATATTGCTGATTGAATATTTATTGGGAACCCACAATGTGATTTGTATCCTGTTTAGTATCTAGTGTGTAAACAGTTACAAATAATAGGGAATGTCTTAATCTGAAATCTGTGGTTTTCTTGATTTGCAGAATATTTTTGGAATGGAACTTCCCTTGAAAGAATTGGGCTTCTATAGTGTGACTGAACTTGTTGGTGCATTAAGTGACACCCTCCATGTGGAGCGTGACTCTGTCAATCAGGATTGGCTAGTCTTTGACATCCGACAGCACAAGTTGCTTCAAAGTAAAAGACTAATAAAGTACTGTTTTGTTTCTGTTCAGTTATAAGATAGCCACCTTTCAGCAAAACTATATCCCAGAAATTCTCTTAAGGATTCCTGTGAGCATATTCATTGTTCTAAATTCCTACAGATTTATTGTTTTTTTTCATAAATATTAAAATGTTTATGTATTCTTCTCTAACCTTTTTAGCATAGGCTTTTAGAATGTAACATTTGAAGCACCCTGGGACTGGTATTAATAGACTTGTGAAAGCATTACAGTGTGACAAGGGGTAGGATTTCCCTTCCTATATCACCTTCATACTCGTGGGAGATGTTGGATCTTTTGTTTGGTATTACCTTATAGTTGCTGTGTTGATAGTGATTTAGTGTCATTCTGCCAACTGTAAGGCTCCAAATTACATGTCTGGGCAATTTTAGTTGAGTGCCTTGTGGGTCTGTGCCTGTGGCAAAATGTCATATTCAATTAGGAATGTTGCACCAAAGTTCTAAGTATGTGGGAAAGGAAAACAATTAATCACACTGTAATATCTTGGGCTAATCTTAAATTGACATTCAAACATCCTGTTGGAAAGGAAGTGGGGGTGGGGGTTGTTACTGCAGTTACAAAGAGGATAGTGGAATTGAGACCACGGGCAGATCATAAGAGTAGGAGTGGATCGTTCAACCCATCTGGCTGCGTGGCCATTCTAGATCTGTTCATTTCCTGTCATTTTCCCACAAGATCTCATAATGCTGTTCATCTCCAGAAATCTCTGAATTGAACCTGCCCAGTGATTGACATGCCCCAGCCCTCTGGAGTAAAGAATTCCAAAGATTCAACATCCTCTGAAAGAAGTTGTTAGTCCACATCTCTGCCCCTTATACTGAGGGGATGACCCATGGTTTTTAAGTCACGAGGCAGAGGAACTATCTGTGTCTATCCTGTCATGCCCTGTAAGGGTTTTGTAAAGTTATTGAATAGTGGACAAGGTTTCAAAGATCAGATGGCCTACTCTTCTTATTCGGAAGTAATATGCATGATCTGAATTGAATGGTGATCCGTTGGGTTCATCCCATTGTTCGAACATTGTTGTATCCTCCAGCACTGTCTGGTCATCCCTGTTGTAACCTGTAATCATGAAGCCTACCATTATGAAATGCAAACAATGCTGGAGAAACCCGTTGAACTTGGCAGCGTCTATGGAAAGACAATTGAACTGCTTCGAGTCCAATATAAGTTTCCAAAAGACTCATACTGGACTTGAAACGTTAACTCTGTTTTACTTCTCCAAAGTGGTTGCCGAGTCTGATGGGTTTCTGCACTTTGTTTGCATTCACGCCTAATTAAAGTTCATTTGATCTCCCCCTTTGAAACTGATATGTCACTTGCTTCTGAGTAACCTTTTTCTCTGAGCTAAATCAATCTGGTGGAGCTATCTTCAAAATATACCTTTTCTCAATATATTAATTTAATTTCACTTTGTATTTTTGAATGCTAAGATAAACCCATGTCCTAGTCTGGATGCCAGCATTGCGCACACTGCTGCAAGTGGAGCTGCATTATTTATAAAACAGCAGATATGCCATATGAGATTAGTATTAAAAAATCTTTTTAGTTTTTTTGAATACAAGCATTCAATCTTTTTTAAAAAGATGATATATTTTATCTTTTTCTAGAGGAACCTGAACCACAACTCAACAAAATCAATGAATTGCTGTCTGCAGACCAGGAACAAGCAATTCTTGCAGACAACCAGGACTCTGAAAAGAATTTCAATCTTAAAACAATTAACGAGGAAACGGTGAGGATTTAAAGTCTTTTTTTAAATGAAATTTTATTTCGGCTACTTATTTTTATTATTCAATTTTTAATGCCCCTTTCTCTAATACACCTGTATTAGGGTTGCAACAAATGCTGTTTGTCCCTGATGTTGCTGTTTTGATGTTGTCAATTCATGCTGAAGTATGTTGGCAAATTAATTAGTCAATGTGGAAATGTAAAGTGGATGTTGTAGTCAGTGCGGCTTGAATGTAAGAGTTATATAATTGATGAAGCTTCTCGGGTGGAGGATTTCAAAGTGGGTTGTTAGTTGGAAATTTCCTTCCAGACTGGCGAGTACAGGTTAAAAAGCACAATACTGTCTGTCAAAGATCTAATTTTAAAACTCAATTTAAATTCTGTAGAAAGTCTCCATTGTTTCAAATACTTCTCTTACAGGTAATTTTAGAGAAAAGAGCTGTCAGGAAGAGGGAATGGGAGATTGAGGAATGCAAGCTGACGACAGTGCTAAGGCAGTAGTCTTTTTAAAAGAAGCTGCTGGCGGAAAGTCTGGGTATGAGGATTCTGCTATCTAATTGCAGTGAAGTGGAGCTCAGTGCCTATTTTCTGAATTGTAATATGCAGCATCAAATATATGCTCAGGAAGTTACAGCATTTGGGAAATCAATTAGTCGTCTTCAGGAGTGGACAGGAGGATAGAAACTCAGTCGTCTGCTGTTAAGGCTTTTGGCAATAAATTGAAAGGTCCAATGAATCTTGGCATCCAGTCCTTTACACAGAACATTTTGGCTGAATATCTACCAGGGTTCAGGCATTCCATCTGGTGGCACATCAACCAGGTGTATGTGGCAAATTTGGAAGGGAAGCTGAGAATCTTCCTTCTGGAATGTATATGTGTCAATTCATACCTCTCCACTGCTCAGTATATGTATATATCTAGCTGTCAGTTGATGGTTCTTAACTCTTCCAAAGCCTTCTGTTCTTCTTATCACTACCATCTGGCAGCACAGTGGCTCAACGGTTAGCACTGCTAACTCTCCACTCCAGGTACCTGGGTTTGATTCCACACTCTGGTAACTGTCTGTCTGTGTGGAGGTTGCATGTACTTCCTGTGTCAACGTGGGTTTCCCTGGGTACTCTGGTTTCCCATTGTGTCCAGAGATGTACAGGCTAGGTGGGATAGCCATGTGCAGTGCGTGGTTACAGGAGTAGGGTAGGGGTGGGATGCTCTTTAGAGGGTCAGTGTGGACTCAGTGGGCTGAATGGCCTTCTTCTACACTGTAGGGATTCTATGATCTAGAATGATAAGTAAATACATGGCTAAGCATCACCTGCAGTATCCTCCAAGCCACTCCCCATCCAGTTAAAGATGAATATTTTGCTAGAATGGGGCAAAATCTATGAAAATTAGTCCACAAAATGACGAGAATAAGCCTTGGCTCACAGTTTGTTGTCCTATTATACAGGTTGCGAAGAGATCATACCCACCAGAAATTGAGATTCCACCAGATGCCATACAGGATGGAAATCTCTACAAGCTACCACAACTCGAGGAAAATTCCTTTGTCTGTGTGTTTGTAGAAAGCGTGACTTCACCCAGCCAGTTTTATATTCGTTTGTATGGGGATTTCACCTCAATGATGCTTGAAGATCTGATGATTGAGATGAGGTACAGACTTGATAATCCATTGGGCTGGATTTTACCACAAATTTCAGGACTGCAATGTTGAAACCAAAAGGGGGCCTCAAGCCTGTACTTGACAGCAGTGAGAACTGCATCTGCAATTTTTTTGTTACTGGCCACTGCCACATTGTTGTCTTAATAAGTAGAGTGGGTAAGGCCTCTGCTGCAAACCCAGTCAGATAGATGGCAACTTTGGAGTCCCACAGAGAGAACTGGGCACTACTACAGTATGTTGATTGCCACAATGGTGTCTAAACATTGAGCTGTAAAGCATTGTGAAAATGAACAATCTCGCCTGGCAAGTCCAGACAGGATTCTCCCCTTGTGGTTTTGTTTGTGGCACTGTTAGTAGAGTGTGGAAACCCCCTGACTCTAACCCTGCCCACTTGTTGCACAGACACCATCTTGGTTGAATGAGTGGCCTTCACACACACACTCTTTGGGGATTAGCTGTACAGGCTGTAAGATGCCAGTAAGGCTGCAAAAATTACCTAATTGGTGCTTTAACAAGCATAAATTGGCTGCTTGCTCTACAGAGACAGAAAGCTATTAACATATATGTTTTTGTTCTTATGTTAACCTAAGATAGAAATAGTAACTGTAAATTATCCCCTTAATTCCCCACTTTAATGATAAGGTTGCCATTGACTTTCTGAACCATAATTAAAATGCAAGAGTCAACTGCTGCGAGTACAGGGACACCATGACTAGGGAATAATTTTTTAAAATCTTGTTCCTGGATGAATCATTGAGGAATATTGGAAAAGGAGTCCAGAGTTATGTTGTTTTTTGCCCTGTGTCGAAGTAGGGAAGCACTTACTGCGTTAACTGGTTGCTTTCTGGTAGATCCTGTGATGTTTGTTCCCTTTGTGCGATCAAGCTTAGGGAATACTGGGTCCAAATCTAGTGCTTTAATTTGACTTTCGGTAAAGGGTAAATGGCAATAAATTGAGGTGGTTATAGTGCAAATCTGAATTGGTGACCCTGTCTTACCAAAGCAAGTGTTTGTCATCCCTGATTTGCAAATACATTTTTTACGGTTAAACAATACATTTTAAAACATGAAGGCCACTCCTTTGCTTTGGAGAGGGCCAAATGATTGAACAATCCTTTTGTGTTTCATGCAGCTGTTTTCCAAGCTCTTCCTACCATTGTTACCGACAGGGAATGTAAGAGGAGAACACTATTCTAATCATAAACAGACTAGACTCTAGCTTTTTTATTAACAAAAGTTCGTGGTTGAGTAGATCTTGAATTTGTGAATGCATATAATGTTCAAGTCAAGTGGGACTGGAAATTCCAAGAATTATCATTCTAAACAAGACATTGTTGGGCTATGTATTAATTGTTGTTTTACCCTTTTCAGACGTTGCTATTCCTATGAGGAGGTCTCTGAACGCTACATGATGCCAGATTCATTTATCCAACCAGGACAAGTGTGTTGTGTGCGGAACCCTGACGATGTGTGGTGGTATCGTGTCATTATCCATAGAGTGCTGGATGAAAAACTAGTGGAGGTGTATTATGTTGACTTCGGAGATGTTTCACCCGTGGAAAGATCTCGACTAAGATTTCTCAAGTAAGCATTCTTTTTATGTGGTTTACCCTGTCCCGCAACTAGTTTGGGTTCTGCCTATCTCTGGTCTGGATGATTTGAGAAATCTGGTTTTTCGTTAGGGAATGAAGCTGCATGCACATTTGAAGTAGGTCATCTCACCCTGCTGTATTGGCTTCGGAGTGTTCATATTGAGTATCCACTGCCTAACATGATCCGTGAGCAGTAGGAACCATAGTTTGTAGAGAACAAAATCAATGGAAAAGTTTAATACAAATTCATAAATCTCCATGTATGTAAAACACAAATAAGGAGCAGGTGTAGTCTGTTCAACCCTTCAGATGTGCCTGCCCTTCAACAAGGTCACAGCTGATCAGATTGTGGCCTGAACTTCACATTTCTGCCTAAACCCTAAATACTTTGACTTAGTTGCTAGTCAGATCTTAAAGCTGTATCATTGTGATTCAGATAGGTGTAGCTTTGCTTGAACCTGACCTCAGTGTATGGCTCCAGAAACTATGTTCTGAAGTGAATTCAGACAATGTGGACGGAGCTGCATCGGACATTTGTAAACCATATACCAGAGCTTACAAACATAAGTGTTATTTTGTGATTTCAAAGGTTTTCTCAAACTAAGGCCTGAGATACATACCTATAAAGATTCATAAATTGTTTCTCTTGTTTTCTTTTAGATGTTGTCATTCAAAGCTTCCCGCCCAAGGGATTCCATCAACACTTATGTGGCTACAACCAACTGAGGTAGGGCAAAAGGCCAATGTTACTTGAGTCAACTTTGCTGATGTTTTAAAATTGAAATCCACTGAAATTTCTCTTGGACTAGTTATGGTAGGCTTTATTTAAAGGCAAGTTTTCTAATTTATGTATCACTGGTTTAATTCCAATTGCAAATTTCCATGGCAGATTAAGTCAAAGATCTAATTTTATGCTGAAATTGAAGTCCTTCATCAACCAATTGATTATTCTGTACTTTCCACCACTATCCTAAAAGTTAGGATGCAATGATCACTGTCTTTTAAATGTTGGCTCACTGTCATTTGTCACTTACACATTTATGATGGAAAATGG
Organism: Chiloscyllium punctatum; assembly: GCF_047496795.1. Lineage (NCBI taxonomy): Eukaryota > Metazoa > Chordata > Chondrichthyes > Orectolobiformes > Hemiscylliidae > Chiloscyllium > Chiloscyllium punctatum. The sequence goes on along the minus strand of NC_092778.1, from coordinate 61,913,529 downwards.
GCATTTATAACTTGTGTGTATCCACATTAATATTTTTGAATATAGATTTGTTTTAATAGTTCATTTATAGGAATACTTTGCTGATGAAGTATATGCTGTGTTTTTGTGGAGAAATGTAATGTTGATTTCTCTTCTGGTATCTTATGTTTATGAATGGTTAGCAGATGCGCCTTTCTAATGATAGGGACATTATTAAAATGTAATAAACTGTTTTTATAACCTTCAACTGCAGTGAAACTATCTTCTGAAAGGAAACTCCGCTGTCATTGCAGAGCAGATTCAATGAGTTGAATTATCTGATCTGCTTCTGATCCTGCATCTCATCGTCTTGAATTCTCACCTTTGAATTCAGTGATTTCTGTCTCCAATACATATACTGGCTGTCTTTTTTTTAAATCCTTTCTTTTGGCCAACTCCTTTTGTAAATCTTCCTTCCTATTTTTGTGTGTTGCTTTACTGTCAGCAGTTGCCTGATGAGCTCTAATGGGGTGGAATGGTGTGAGTACTGCATCTCTTGGGAGGAGCCAGGGTGCACCCATCTTTTTTTTTAAGAAAGATTCCCAAACTCTGGAACTAAACATTTTCGTTGCTTTTGTTTATGGGTCATTTGGACAACATATTCATCCTTTGTTAAATATCACAAAATTCTGCTTATTAGAATTAGCTAGAAAGCACATCAGGATAGATCACCAGTAAAATAACAAACCCATGGTGGACATGCCAGCTGAGGAGCATTCGGTAAGGATAGGTAAAAACTTAGCTAGCCGACCACTCTTCCCATCATTCAGGTGCCTTTTCATATAGCTCATTCAGGATCAGCTGATCTCTCTGTGCAGCACTCAATCTGCTGAATGAATCCAGGAGAGAAGCGCTGGTGTTGGTACTTGAACAGAGATGAAGAAGGACTCAAAAATGATTTGTCGTCAGACCAATGCCAGCCGTTGACTTACAATTATACAGTGTGTTGTCATATAACATCCTCAAGATGAAACAAAAATATTTGATAACAAATGCCAATAACTCAAGCTCAAAAGTATTCCTTGAATAACATCACCAGAACAGTAGTTTAGTTATCTGCTGTGTCTTTCTTCATAACATTTTGTCATTCAAATATTTGATAATTGAATAAACGCAAGTCCTTGTTTCAACCAGTTTCATTTCTTTTCTCTAAGATGTGACACCTGTGAAGTGTGATGTAGCATTTCATTGTATAGATTTAATTCTCCCTTTTTAACAGGATGATTGGAGCATTGCTGCCAAGAATCAATTCCTGAGATTCTGTGGAAAACAACCACTGGTGGCCCTGACATATGGATATGTTGAGGATGTGCTGCATTTGTTCCTTTGTGATACTTCTACAGATGAAGATATTTACATTAATGATGTCCTTAAGAAAGCAGGTCATGCCATGCCATGTCTCTCAAACAATGCCTCTAAGGTACAGTCAAGTGCCAATGTAGCAAGCACATTGCAGTTTACTGTCTTGAAATGTTCCAGGTGTTTGAAGTGGCCCTTTTGAATTCCACTGACCCATGTGTCATTTCATGTCTGAAGTAGTGATCAGTGGACTTGATGGATCCGCTTGCTGTTTGGCCCTCTGCTAGGGGAGAGATCTGAGACAGCATTCTGGCTCTTACATATTATCCTTGCCTCAAAATGGCAAAACAGACGTTTTTAGAGAGCAAACCTTTTTTGCTAGTTTAAGGAAATAACACATTGGAATAAAATATTAGGGGTTATGGTACTCATTTTAAAATTAGTAGACAGACTCAAACAAATTTAGAAATTAATGAGCAAGAAAATCCTTGTTACCAGCTTTCAGTGTATCTTCGTTGAGCTCAAATAAGCTGCAGGAGGTTTAATTTCGTTCTGGCTTTGACTTTAGGGATTTGAGGACTTCAATCCAGCTGCCCTGTATTTGAAATCAAAGCCAATTTCGATGAAAGGGATATCATCAAAAATTAAGGCGTGTCCACCAACCCCACTTGATAGGAAACCCAATTCCACGATAGCAGAGGAGAGTGACAAAAAATCAGACCTCCCAATATATGGAGAGAACAATGAAGAGGTGAGTTAATCTTCATTGTGTTGTTGTGAAATATTGCAATATGATTGTTAAAGTAATAGTCCTTCAAACCAAGTCAAGACCACATCTATTATTTGGGTTTGAATGCAGAGGGGTAACAGGACCTAGGTAGGGGGTGACCAGAGGAACCAAAGGGGAGAGGATGCTTTTGAGATTAGAAGAGGTGTTAGTGTGATGAGGAGGTAATCTAAAGGCATATGGAAAGGTTCAGACTCCTATCTGGTGAAGTGACCAGAGAAAGAGAAAAGAGATGGGGAATGGAGGAGAGAGGAATATGGGGAGGAAGGGTTTGATTTGGTTTACTGAGAGCTAAGATTCTTCCATGGGTAGGAAACTGCACTGGATCAGGACCCAATTCCATGTTTGTGTCGGTGCAAACATGGGAGAGTGGTTTTCTTCCTAGATGGGTAATTATAAAGTTATGGATGGAACTGTGTTTTTAGGTAAGAAATATGAGATTTCTCAGCAACAAACCCAAACAAACAGACAAAACAAGACCAAAAACCCTGGCCACTCTGCCCTGAGAAATTGGTGGACTGTGTTCATTGGGTACCCATGCTTTTTGAATACACTGCATTGATTTTCCTCTGTGCTCTCCACTCTCCCCTACATCAAAGACATTTCAGAAATGACAGCCAGACTACTCAGACCCCTTAGATCATGGTAGCCCACAAACCCACCAACGCACTAAAACAGCAGCTAATGAACTTGAAAGACCCTATACAGACAACAAGCAAAACTAATGTCACGTACAAAATACCATGCAAGAACTGTAACAAACACTATATTGGATAACAGGCAGAACACTAGCCACCAAGATGCATGAACATCAACTAGCCACAAAACAACATGACCCTCTCTCACTAGTATCCTTATACAGACAAGGAAGGACACCACTTTGACTGGGACAACGCATCCATCCTCGGACACGCCAAACAGAGACTTGCACGAGAATTCCTAGAAGCATGGCCTTCCAACTGGAACTCTATGACCAAACACATTGACTTGGATCCCATTTATCACCCTCTGAGAAAAAGAACAAGAAATGACACCACCAACCCAAGGAAACCCAAACATATAAATAGAAAGCAGGAAACAACAGCAGTGCTTCATCCAGAGGCTCACTGAAGATATTACCAAGTATGGTAACAAAATGTCTGAAAATGAACCTTCCAGCTCAGCGAGGAAACCTACACCCATTGGTAGTGATCTTTCAAGAATCACTGGAGTTAGAGAGGGTTCCAAAGGTTTGGGAATTAAACAATATAACACCCCTTTCAAGAAGATCTGTCGGCAGAAGACAGAAAATGAGTATGTTGGTTAGTCTGACCTCAGTCGTTGGTTAGATTTTAGAGTCCATTATTAAGGACAAGATTGTGTAGTACTTGGAGGGTACATTGAAAATAAGAGGCGCGATGAAACTCCGATGTCCTTGCATACCAGTTACTGCAAGTAAGTGTGCAGGTGCAGCAGTGATGAAAAAGGCAAATGGTATGTTGACCTTCATAGCATGATGATTCAAATACAAGAGCAAGGATGTCTTGCAACAGTTGAACAGGTCATTGGTAAGATCGCATCTACAGTATTGTGTGCAGTTTTGATCTCCTTATCTGAGAAATTATGTTCTGGCTATGGAGGAAGTGAAAGAAAGATTTACCAGACAGATTCCTGGAATGGTGGGTTTGGTGTATGAAGAAAGATTGGATTGGTTAGGTTACATTTGCTGCGGTTTAGAAGAATGTGGAAGGATCTCCTAGAAACCTATAAAATTCTAACAGAGCTTGACAGGGTTGGTACAGCAAAGTTCAGTACTGGGTCCACTTTTGTATTAATAATTTTGGATGAAAGTATGAGGCATGGTTAGTAAGTTTGTGGATGATATCAAAATTGGTGGTATAGTGGACAGCAAAGTAGGTTATCTAAGATTACAAAGCCTTGATCAATTGGATCAATGGGCTGAGGAATGGCAGATGGAGTTTAATTTGGATAAGTACTAGACATTCCATTTTGGTCAAATAAACAAGGGCAGGACTTATACAATTAATGCTAGGGCCCTGGGTAGTGTTGTATAACAGACACCTATGGGTTCAGGTACATAATTCTTTGAAATTTGTCACAGATTGACAGGGCGGTTAAGAAGGTGTTTAGCATTGCTCAGACCTTTGTGTGAAGGCATTGGGATATTATGTTGAGATTGTTCAGGACACTGGTGAGGCCTCTTTTGGAGTACTGTGTGGAGTCCTGGTCGCCCTGCTACAGGAAGGACATTATTAAATTGGAGAGGGTTCAGAAAAGATTTATCAGAATGTTGCTGGGACTGGAGGGTTTGAGTTATATGGATAGACTGGGACTTCCTTTTACTGTTGTGTAACAGGTTGAGGGGTGACCTTCTAGAGGAGTTTATAAGATTGTGAGGGGCATAGATAAGGTGAATAGTAAGGTCTTTTCCCTAGAGTGGGGCAAGTTTAAAACTAGGGGGCATATTTTTAAGGTGAGTGGAGAAAGTTTTTAAAAAGGACGTAAGTGGCCACTTTTGAACAGAGGGTGGTTCATGTGTGGAAGGAACTGCCAGAGGATGTGGTGGACACAGATGCCGTTACAACATTTAAAAGACATTTGGATAAGTGCATGAATGGCAATTTTTGATATGGGCCAAATTCAGGGAAATGAGACTACTTCAGTTTGGGAACATGGTTGATGTGGACTAATTGAACCAAAGGGTCTGTTTCCGTGCTGTATGACTCTATAACTAATCCATCAGGCCTTGACATCCATAATTATCATGTGAAGATGATGTTTTCTATTACTCTGTCAGCTTTAATAATGGGACAATTTATTCTATAAAGTTGACCACTCACCACAGTGCTTTAAAATATGTCAATTGCCACCGATTACAGACATGTATAATTCTGTACTCACAAACAACCTTTAACAGAGAATTTCTTTCACAGGATTTTGAATCACTAATCTATGACTTGCCATATTTGGAGCCATATTCATTTTGCTCTGTTACTCCAGTTGAAGACAATTGTAAATCTTTGAAGATGTCTGTACTGGGACTGTCTGAAGAGGTTGAATATAATGAACTCCCAGCACTAGAGGTGGTGGTGGAGGAAAAGCAAGTAGGTGTTTATCAGAAATTGGAATTGATTACTCTAAATGTGCTAATTGACAACCAACCTGAGCACACTGCTGTATTACAAAATGAGCTAATGATGGCTCAATGTGGTGTGCCAGTAGAGTTAACTGGTTTCTATTTGTCACAAGGCATTTTACATGCCCAGATGTTAAAAAAACAGATTTTGTAGCCCTGAAGAGTATTTGCAAATTATGTAAAAGTAGAGTTGGAAAAGTCTGCTTCTAACATATGTTAAGAGGTTCTTACTATTTGCCCAAGATGAAACCATTGCAACATTTAAAAGACATCTGGATGGGTATATGAATAGGAAGGGTTTGGAGGGATATGGGCTGGGTGCTGGCAAGTGGGACTAGATTAGGTTGGGATATCTGGTCCGCATGGACGAGTTGGACCGAAGGGTCTGTTTCCATGCTGTACATCTCTATGACTCTATGAAGTTCCAAGGTTTCATTATCCCTTTCACTGGTTGTCCTGCCTGTGTTACTCTCACTGACTGTGAAGCTGCTGGAAATCCTGTCCCCCTAGTGTTCATGCCACCAGATTCACAAGTCCCAATCTGCACACCCAACAAATCTGTGTTAAGGTAATAATAACAAAGAAAAGGTTATTTTTAATGTATCATTACTCTAAATTGATGAATATGACCTCCAATAAGTACATCTCCAAAGTGAAATTGAACTGAGTGAAGAACCTATTACGTTTGCAAACATGCCAGAAATTATAGCATATGACCTAACATATTTCGTATGAAGTAGATGATTATTGTACTGCTTGGATTTGAGGAGAAGGTAACTCTTCCCAAAAATTTATCTCTCACAATGTCAGTGGAATTATGTTCCTTAGTTTTCTGTTGGGATGTTTCTTCTAGTTATTTGGATAAGATGAAAGTGCTAGAATTAGGCAGACTTTGAAGACACAAAAGGTCATTTGACTTCACAACCCAAATTCTTCAAACTCAGATGATGCTTTGCATTTCTTATGCCAAAATATTTTAGATTGAGTAATGGTCTGTGTACCTGAAGTGGGTAATAATGCATAACTCTGTAATACAAAACATTTCTTGACACACTGGTTTGAATTACTGTACTTCTTGATGAAGAAGTGATCAAAGTTTACCATATGTTCGTCTTGTTATTGACTGTATCTGTAATTCTAGCAGGAGCTGTGCTGTGAATCATTGAACAGCATGGATCGTCTGGAAAATTCAGAGAACAAGTTAAAAACACAGGATGAGTTCTATATCTCTATTATTGATACTAAGCATTCTGCAGAGTCAGGTAATGCAGAAATTCCAAGTGTGTATGACAAGTCTGGTGAGTAGAGCAATCTACTATCAAAGTATATTGGAGAATTGGATATTTCTGAACTGAGCAGTGTTCTTTATTTGAGAGATGAAATATTACAGCTGTGTATTGTTTTATAGAATTTAACGATTGTAAGGCTCCGCTATCTTGGAAATGTGTGGGAGAGGACTGATCATCAGCAAGATAAAATCAGCAGTACTGAATGCTGTGCAATCATAACATTTTGTAATAATTTTTAGCTTCACAATTGGCTTTGCAACCCTCCCAACTTGGCTGAGTTGGTAAAGGCACTGGAAAATATGGCAGTGGGCCATAATAGACGAGAACATGCATGTTAAATTCCTGGTGTGCTGCCAAGTTGTCTGATCTGAACTGGAATTACAGTAGAAGTACTAGAGCTTGATTTTGATATGCTTGTAATATAAAGGATAATAATTGATCCTGGATCCTGTTTCTGCCTGCTATATAAAGATATAACGTATTTGCATAGAGATGTTGAATAAGGTCTGCCTTGGTAGTGATCATCACATCATTAGAGGCATAGAGTTATACAGCACAGAAACAGGCCCTTCGGTCCAATCAAATATAATCCCAAGCTAAATTCATCCCATCTGCCAGCTCCTGGCCCGTATCCCTCCAAACCTTTCCTATTCATGTACCTTTCCAAATGTCTTTTAAACATTGTAATTGTACCCACATCCATCACTTCCTCAAGTTCATTCCATATGCAAACCACCTTCTAACATTTTATTTGTTCCTCAGGTCGTCTTTTAAATCTTTCTCCTCTCACCTTAAAAATGTCTTCCCGAGCCTTGAAATACCCCTCCTAGGGAAAAGACAACTACCATCAACTCTATCTAAATTCCTCATTATTTTATAAACTTCTATACCTCTCAACCTCCTACCCCCCAGTGAAAAAGGTCCCAGCCTATCCAGCGTTTCTTTACAATTTAAAGCTTCCACATCTTGGGAAATACGGTCTATGCATATGAGATTTGCATATGAGGATCAACCACTTGGGCTGGGTTTTGTAGCACATTTAGTGACAGTTGAACAATACTGCCAAATGGTTGGAAAATAAAATGAAAGATTTGTAAAGCAAAATATTTTAATTTTACAATTAATGATTTTGCAGATTTAGTAAAAGTTTTTTCATATTCTATTGAAAATAGTACTGGAGCTAGGTTTGCATTTAGTTATGCAATTCTTAATTTGTAATGTTCAGTAATAAAACTCCTCTCTACAGATCCTGCAATACGCTTCCTTTACAGAGGAAAAATTGAATTCTGATGAGAGACTTTTGCCTTTTCAAATTCTTACTGGTCTTTTCAAGTGGGCGGCACGGTGGCACAGTGGTTAGCACTGCTGCCTCACAGCGCTTGAGACCCGGGTTCAATTCCCGCCTCAGGTGACTGACTGTGTGGAGTTTGCACGTTCTCCCCGTATCTGCGTGGGTTTCCTCCGGGTGCTCCGGTTTCCTCCCACAGTCCAAAGATGTGCAGGCTAGGTGAATTGGCCATGCTAAATTGCCCGTAGTGTTAGGTAAGGGGTAAATGTAGATGTAGGGGTATGGGTGGGTTACGCTTTGGCGGGGCGGTGTGGACTTGTTGGGCCGAAGGGCCTGTTTCCACACTGTAAGTAATCTAAGTAATCTAATCTAAAAAAATATGTAATATATTCTGTATTAGAGAGGCATTATTTATTTTCTTGTACAGGTGTCACGTCAAATTTTTAATTTGCTCTTCAAGGAGGTGGTTGTGGTACTGGTATTTTGTGTAAAACATTGCACTGCTGTCTTGTCAATACAGCTTGAGTTATTCGGGAAAAATATTTGGATGGCAAGAACAAGTTAAAACTGGCATTTTTATTTCGTGTTAAAACTGGCAAAATTATTTGAAATTTACAGCTTATCTTGGTCAGGCTGGTTTACAGCTCCTCTTGCCTAGCTCCTGAACAATAAATGGCTCAAGAGGAGTTTGCTGCTCTCATCAACGTAACTGCTAGATTGTGTACTGGAGTCTCTGTATTTGTTTAAAGTGCCATTTTTGCCATTAAGTGAAAAAATTTGATAAACAGTTTGCATCAACAGAAGTAATCTGTGAAACATGGCAATAGAGGACTGAGACAACTATCCACATTTAAGTTGAGAAACTTGAATTATCCATTAATTGCTGTTAACAACTAGGAATCCTTTACATCCTAGATAATTAAGATTTCAGTGAAGTTTGAACACTTCCACTGATGGACAAAGTTGTCAGTGTATTGTCAAAAGATGCTACTCTGTTTAGCCGAAATAAATATCCCTCGATGGAAGTACAGGACAATGTCATATGACCAATTTTTTTGGATGTACTTTAAAAAATTTTTAAAATTTGCAAAATATTCTGGGGTTTTTGTTGTAATTTAATAATCTTAATGAATAATGAATTTGTTATTGAATGCAGGTATTTCAGGTGAAAGTTTCAAACCAGAGAATATTCAGCCCTTTGTGAAAACAGATACCAAAAAAGGTAAATAGTTGGAATGTTGGATATAGCTGTTTAACTGCACTTTTACTTCAGATTAACTGAGAGTCCAACTCTCCTCTGAATATTCCTGCTGTTCTGAAAATATTTTCCATTCCATACAGCGCTCCTCTTGAACAAGTCACTTGACTGATAAGAAAGTGAGGGGGGGATGTGTTGTTCTTTAAGCTGCCCCTCCTGAAATAGGCTTTGTCTACGAACTTGAGAGAAAATCCTAATGTCAGTTTGCATTCATACAACATCATTTAAATCCTTCAACATGACAAAGCACTTGAAAAATATTGAGAGTTTTTTTTGTACATACGATGTAGGCAAGTATTGTGATAAATGTGAAAAGTCTGTTTGGCGGTGATTGATGGAAGTCACCGCCACTTTGGGCATGAGCCCTTCATCTGGAATGATGAAGAGCTTATGCTCAAAACGCCGTCTCTGCTGCTCCATAGATGCTGCCTGACCTGCTGTGCTTTTCCAGCGTCACACTTTACAACCCTCACTCTCCAGCATCTGCAGTCCTCAATTTCTCCTAGTAATTGAGGGAAGGATGTTAAACAGAATTTCCTGTTCTCTGAATAATGTCATGGAGCATTCTGTTGCCATTCATTGTTCCCTGTGTGGAAAACTGAGAAGGTAGATGTCAGCTTAATTTTTAAGCTCCCATCTGAAAATGAACGATAACCAAGCAAGTCAAGCTGGCATACAGTGAGCGTATGCTTTCAGTTCTCAGTATATTGAAGCTCCACGTTATTGAATTTGACTGCCTAGGATGAGCCATTTTAAAATGACACACTTCCTAGTTTGTGCAAATCCCTGCTCAGTTGGGCAATATGAAGTTACTGCTTACAGTAATCCACACACCTTAGCTGGATGCCAGTACTTGGACATCCTCTAAGAGATAGTTGACAAGCTCAGATTGAAACCGGTAATTGATCCCTCTGTTTTATTGCTTCGCACATTTGTATGTCATGTAAATACAGCCAAATAAAGATGCATTACCTTGCCCAAATATCAATTCTAATCTGCTATTTAAGCACATGTCTGTAAGGCTTGACTGTGCATTACAAATTGTTTTGTTCTCAAATGTCTAAGCTTAATTAAGATGTTAATCGATATAAACATGATTTGTATTTCAAAATGTTTTTATTTAAATTGCCGTTTTCAAAGTTGCTGATATGATTTTTAACAGTGAAATTGTTTTATTTGAAGCTATTAATCTTATTGTTGTACCACCCATGTAACAAGCTTTTATCTTCCCTATTTCATAAATATCTACAAATAGAATATCTCTAAACACTTGGTAAGGTATCGCCTGGTTAGGAAAAAAGTGAGTTATCAGGGTGGATCACAAGTGTTAGCTTGGTTCTCTTAACTGAGTTGATGTAAATAGGTGAAGCAATGAGAAATTAATATAAACAAATGTGAAATATGTGCATAGACAATATTGAACAGTGTACAGAATGTGTCAATATCCCCTTAGGACAAGTAGGAACATGCTATAAATGTAACTTGAAATGTATTGTTAGAATACATTCCAGGAATGATGTTAAAATAGCTCGAAGATGAGGTTGAAAAGAGCTACAATTCTAAAATTCAATGCGCAACATCGTTCTCCTTTTTAAGACAACAAAACTCAATACTACCCATGAAATTGGCTTTCCCTTGATGGAATGTTTGCTGCATTTTTAATTTTTTTTTTGAAAAAGGAGTGAAATGTTCAGGAATGGTCCCTTCTTGACTCAATCAAAATAGATCTCTGGGAGAGGAAGGTGGAAATGGGTTTAGGAGCGCGTGGGGGTGGGAGGAATACACTGTTCTTTACCCCTCAGGGATGTTTGTGTGTTGAACTGATCTCTTGACCAAGGAAGGTTGCCCAAGATATGGGCAAGGAGGAAGTGGCTAAAAGTGGAGAAAGAAGAAGCTGCACAAGAGAAAGAAAATTGAAATAACACAAGTATAAAGATTTGAGAAGAAAATACATAATCTTCAAATAATTTTAAAACTCTAACTGAATCAGTCTGGTTGAATAGAAATGAACATCTGGGCAAACCATGCAGACCAATGCATTATTTGACAAAGCACATCACAATTTTAGATTGCACTAGAATGTATCAGTTGATAAAATATACATTTTTTTTTCTCCAAATAGTTTCAAGCTGCACTTCTGAAACACTGCAAGAGGAATCCATCCATTCTTTACTCAGCAATGTCCAAGAGGAACCAACTCCAGTGTTGCCTGTATTATCTACTTCAGCCAGGCAGAGTAAATTTCACGTACCTCTGAGCGCTTCATCGGCAGCACTAGGCCCCTCGGCACGTATGGCAGGAGCGCTTCATTGTTTATCATGGCTGTCAATAATGAACAAAAAGCTGTAACCTTCACAGTTCCAGGCAGGTAAAAGACTTTTTGCATGTGATGTGGAAACAAAGGCGTTGTTGGTGCACAGTCTTGTCAGCTGGTTTCACTCTTGCTCTCTGTCTGTATGTCTGTCATGTTCTCACGCCCTTGCACTCACATTCTCAATATCTTTGGACAAAAGGCTTATATTTTTCTCCTTAAAGGCATTTATATAGCTCTGACTAAACATCAGTGGCACCAATAGTTATGGAATGCATCAAAACAATGATTTTGCTATAAACTTATATTTTTACCTGACAAAAAGATGGGATTGGAGGTTTGTTTTCGTCTTAATCAATTCTCCCATGTACATTCTTGTAATATTTTTACACTTCTTACAATCATGCATATTTCAGTGAAGAAGCCAAGGCTGTAACATTGGGTTGTGGAATTTTCTATCACTGGCAAGACAACTTCCTTCACAAACATTCACATTAGGAGGAGGTATACACATTTGGCTCCTCAAGCCAGGTCTGCCATTTAGTAAGATCGTGGCTGATCTGACTATAACTTCAACTCTGCTTCCTACTTACCCCAATTATCCTCTCATTCTTAAATAACAAGGGAGTCAATCAATCTCTGCCTTTTAAAAAATATTTAGTGACCTAGGCTTCACTGTTTTCTTTGGAAGAATGTTCCAAAAACTCTCCCTCACCCCTACCTTAAAATGGGAGACCCTTTTTTTAAAACTGTGTCCCTAGTACAGGATCTAGTAAAGATATATTTCAATAAGGTTGCCTTTTCCCCTGTTCCCATTAGTGGTTTAAATTTAGTAACAAGTCAAGTTTCTCCAGGTATTCAACACTAGTGATGTAGCAGGGGAAATAACCAATTCAAAGTATTCTCTCACTGAACCAGAAAGTGAAAAATCACTGATCATCTTCACTCTTAACTTAAGTTTTCTTATAGTGAATTAAATAATTGTGATTACATTAAAGGAGAAGTTAAAATATTTATAAGCTTGTAAATTTACAAATATGAGTGTAAATGATAGGAAAAATTTAACTTCCACTTGTAAAATCACCTTTTCAAGGGCTGTGTGAGGCATTTTAGCAATCATGTAAACTTAAGACCCTGTTTATAACGTAGACCAACAGCCCCTAGAGTCTCCTTTACCATTCAATAAGATTACACCTGATCAAGTCTTGCCTTAACTCCAGTTTTCCACCTGTTCCTTGTAATGCTTGACTTCCTTATAGTTCAATATCTGTCCATCTGTATGTTAAATCCATTCGATGATTCATCGTCTAACTCTCTAGGGTAGAAATTTCCAAAGCTTTACAACCTTCCAAGAGAAGAATTTCTGTATTTCCGTCTTAGTTGGATAACAGCAGAAATGTGGTAAAAACAATGATGCAGATGAACATCTTCGGGACACCCGCACCAATCACCCGTGGCCCAATATTTCAACTCCCCCTCCCACTCTGCCGAGGACATGGAGGTCCTGGGCCTCCTTCATTGCCTCACCACCAGAGGCCTGGAGGAAGAATGCCTCATCTTCCGCCTCGGAACACTTCAACCCCAGGGCATCAATGTGGACTTCAACAGTTTCCTCATTTCCCCTTCCCCCACCTCACCCTAGTTCCAAACTTCCAGCTCAGCACTGTCCTCATGACTTGTCTGGACTTGTCCTACCTGCCTATCTCCTTTTCCACCTATCCACTCCACCCTCTCCTCCCTGACCTATCACCTTCATCCTCTCCCCACTCACCCATTGTACTCTATGCTACTTTTTCCCCACCCCCACCCTCCTCTAGCTTATCTCTCCACGCTTCAGGCTCACTGCCTTTATTCCTGATGAAGGGTTTTTGCCCAAAACATTGATTTCGAAGCTCCTTGGATGCTGCCTGAACTGCTGTGCTCTTCCAGCACCACTAAGCCAGAACAGCAGAAGTGTGTTTATTCAGAAACTCTGCCCCCTAGCTCTGGATTCCGCAGGGAAAAGCTTCCTTTCATTGACCACGCTGACAGCCACCTCAGATCTGTTATGTTTAAATTAGATCACGCCTCTCTTTCTAATGAACTCCGGTGAGTGTGGGCCCAAATTGCTCAATCTTTTTTATTATGAGACAACACCTTCAAACTGTTAAACAGCCTTAATCTGATCTACCTCCAAGGCAAGTATATTCCTTTTGCACACAGCATTCCAGGTGTGCTCTCAAGTAATAGCCTGTGCAATTGTGGCAGAACTTCCTGCTTTTGTATTCAATCTGCCCCCCCCCCCTCCCCAAAGTGTAACATTCCATTTGCCTTACGAATCATTTACTGTGCCTGCATATTAATGCTGTTTCATATTTGAGAATTTCCAGACCCCTCTACTGTAGCAGTTACACTCATTCCCAAACTGGCTGAGGTTACCATGAGGAATTTTCCTTCCCCACCACTAAGTATAGTAGTGACTCTTAAAACACCACTGTTGTCTCACTGTAATATTAAGACTCTGGTGAATTTACCTTTTTGTATGGCTGAGCAGGGACTGTAACTCCTAGAGAAGTGGAGAAGCATTGGTGATATGGGACTTCAACAGCACTGTAGCAATTTTCAGATTCAAGGGTTTAGATGACTTATTTATAAATGGTAATGCTTTCTGTCAGAGTGACCTTCTAGTTTTCAGATATTCGTTCTATATCTGACCGGATTGTACTTTTAAATCATTCCCAGGTATTCATATTGTTTTTCTAATTGAATGTTTCGAAATTTACAACTTCAGGAACTCAGCCTGCGTTAGTTGGAACACTACTTGGCCACCAAGTCTGCGTTAGAAAGGATACCTCTTTGATGCTCCAGGCCTGCATTATACACATTGCATGGTTTGGAGAGTTTACTTTCAAAAGATTGAATGTCAAACTGACAAAAGCCCGTGTTTCAAAATGCTCACTTTGTCAAAACATTTCACGTGATTGAGAATTTTTTTTTGCCGTACTATCGGTTTTATTTTGCGTTCTTGAACAAAGGAAACATTGTATACAAAGGATGTGATCTTGATCTTTGTTGTTCCTATTATAGAAATTTTTTTCTGAAAAGTTTTATAAGTTACTATACAGTTTCAGAGAATTAGGATTTTCTTTTACTTTGGGAAAGGAATGTTTTACTGGTGAATGTTGATTCTATTGAAAGAAGAAATGACTGAAGCTAGTTTACCCGTGGAATTGAAGTTGAAATTATTTACATTATTTGCACTGAATGGAATGCTGCTGATATTCAGCTCAAATGCTTGTCATTCTCAGTAAGCTTTAATATCCTCTTCTGTTGTTGCATTATCTGTACAGTTTAATTTGTATATATGAAAAGAATTCTCCTGTTTTTTTTTTTTTGCTGACCACAATGAAACCATTTGCCCCTTTCAGATGCCTAGGTACAGAAACTGCACAATAAGCTGCCTGCACAGATAGCTGTATCCTGGACAACCTTCGCAGTAGCTCAGTTGGTAGCACTTTGGCTTATAAAGTTCTAGGTTCAAGTCCTTTTTCCAGAACTTGAGCATACAAATCAAGGCTGCCATTCAGTGCATCACTGGGATGTCCTGGCGTGTCATTGATGCCAATCTTTCAAATCATGGCATCATACCATGACTTCATTTGCCTGCTCTGAAGTAAGTGAAAATGGGAAAAAAGAAACTGAACACTTTTTGAAGAAGAGCAGCTTGCATTCTGGCCAATATTTATCCCTCAATCAATATCACATAAATAGCAGCTTATCTTGTGATAATTTTCACAATGCCGTTTATTGGAGTTTGCTGGTGTGCAGAAGTGGAGTCTTATTTCCTACGCTGCAACAATGACTACACTTCAAAAGCACTTAATTGGCTGTAAAGTACTTTGAGTCTAGCAGTAGTTGGGAAAATCAGTGTGTAAATACGAGTTTTCTTCCTCCCTCTAAGTTTACGCTGGCTTACTCATTCTTGAAATTTTGTATCTTCAAATGCCCCCTTCCCCCAAATAAGATTAACAGTTATTGGCATGTAACTGTTACCAATTATATTCAAACTTGAATAGATTTGATGTGGAGGTGCTGGTGTTGGACTGGGGTGGACAAGATCAGAAATCGCTCAGCACCAGGTTATAGTCCAACAGGTTTATTTGAAATCACAAGCTTTTGGAACACTGCTCCTTCATCAGGTGAAGTCAGGACTTCATCTGATGAAGGAACAGCGCTCCAGAAGCTTATGATTTCAAATAAACCTGTTGGGCTATAATCTGGTGTCATGTGACTTCTGACCTTAAATAGATTTAACTCAGACCTTTGCACTGAGCAAAAAAAATCTTAGTTCTATTATACTGGATGAATTGAAACATAGTGTACAAATTTTAGACACCATTAAAATTCAAGGGCTGGAGAGGGAGATCATTTAGCTCAGTTGGCTCGATGGCTAACATGGTTACAAAATTATAAGCCCACAGTGTGAGTCCATTCCCTTTATGGTGACCCTATGTCCTCACTTATGCTTATAGATTAGATACCTTTAAGCTGTACGTAACCAATTGACTCTCACATGGACAGTGATGTCTATGATTCTTTCTGGACTACAGCCCCAGAACATACAATGGGTACAATGTTATTTTAGCCTCCATTTCAGATAGTCTCTCTCACAAAGTCTTAAAACATATAGGTAGACTTTATCGAGCTCTGTTGGTGCTTGGGTTTGATTCCTATGTGATATTAGCTTGAGTTTAGTTAAGTGTAGGCTCTCAGAACATAATATATTCCTACACCATCTATAACTGCTTACTCAATATCATGACTCAGAATAAAATGATTGGTGTAGGAAATGAGAAATATTTATGCTACAGTTAGCTTTAGCAAATGAGGCCTTATTGGCAAGAGAAATTAGCTTTTTTGACAAACTGTACCTGACCTAGGATTTCTTGATGTTGCCATTTAATGTGCTAATATCATTTACTTAAATGGATACATCTTAACACCAACTGCAAATAAAAAGATCCCCCATAGTTCAAATAAAAAAATGGATCTGGATTAAATTCAGGGATTACACTATTTTGACACATCTGTGAACCTGTTTTTTTTTTGCTTTGGTTTACTGCTGATAAAAAGTACTGATTGATGTTAGTTGGCAGCAATATTATAATTTTTGAAATTTTGGTTCTGTTATATGTAAATAAAGAACGAGGATTCAGTCATTGTCACACTTGTTCTGTAAAATGCTTGCTGGCTGCCAATTGGGATCTGTGAGCAGAAACAGCTATTCCAAATAAATCTTCAATCTTGCAAGAGGTGATCTGATATCTGTAGATTTCTTATGCTGTAAAGCTCCCTGCATTTCTCACCCAAATATATTAGCTCTCTGCCACTCCGCTGTTTGAGCAATGCCACTACTGTTCCAGTATTTCAGTCAGGGGTTTTGTTTATTTGAGAATTTCATAAGCGAATGCTAATTGGTGATTTATAATGGTGTGAGGACCTAACAAGGCTAAACTCAACCCTGTCCTTTTTTTATGTTGATGTCCATTTTTAAGCAGCAGTCCTACAATTCCATTATTAGCAAATAAGGATTCTAGACCTCCTTATAAGACCACAAGATTTGGGAGCAGAATTGGCCACTTAGGCCATTCAACCTCGGTGATATTTTTCAATTCAATTCTCCTGCCTTCTCTCAGCAACTCTTGATCCCCTCACGAATCAAAAACCTATCTATCTCTGCCTTAAATACACTCAATGACCTGGCCTCCATAGGCTTTTGTGGCAGTGAGTTCCACAGATTCACTACCCTCTGGCTGCAGACTTTCCTCCTCCTCCACATTGTAGAGGGTCAACCAAAGAAACAAAACAAAAGAAAATTTACAACCCAAGAACAGGCCCTTCAGCCCTTCCAGCCTGAGCCGATCCAAATCTACTGTCTTAAACCTATCACCCAATTCCTAAGCATCTGTATCCCTTTGCTCCCCACCTACTATGCATCTGTCCAGACGCATCTTAAATGAATTTACCGTGCCTGCCTCTACTACCTCTGCTGGCAATGTGTTACAGACACCCACCTGTGTAAAGTACTTGCCGCGTGGATTCCCCCTTAAACGTTTCACCTCTCACCTTGAAAGTGTGACCTCTTGTTATTGAATCCTTCACCTGGAAAAAAGCTAATCTCTATCTCCCCTGTCTATACCTTTCATGATTTTGTAGACCTAAATCAGGTTCCCCCCCCCCCCATCTCCTTTTTTCTAATGAAAACAAACCTAACACACACAACCTCTCTTTGAAGCTAGCACCTTCCTTACCAAGCAACGTCCTCATAAACCTTCTCTGCACCCTCTCCAAAGCATCCACATCCTTTTGGTAATGTGGTGACTAGAACTGTACACAGTATTCTAGATGTGAACCAACATCGTGTACAATTTCAACATGACCTGCCAGCTCTTATACTCAATACCCTGTTGGATGAAGGCAAGCATATCATATGCATTCTTGACCACTCTATACCCCTGTGCAGTAACCTTCAGGGTACAATGGACCTGCACTCCCAGATCTCTCTGCTCATCAACCTTTCCCAAGGCTCTTCTGTTCATTGTATAATTCGCTCTAGAATTAGACTTCCCAAAATGCATCGTCTCACATTTGTCTGGATTGAACTCCATCTGCTGCTTCTCCGCCCAACTCTCCAGTCTATCTATATCATCCTGTATTCTCGGACAGTCCCTTATGCTTTCTGCTACTCCACCAATCTTTGTCATCTGCAAACTTGCTGATCATACCAACAGTGCCTTCTTCCAGATCATTTATGTACGTCACAAACAGCAGTGGCCCCAGCAGTGATTCCTGTGGAACACCACTGGTCACCTTTCTTCATTTTGAGAAACTCCCTTCAACTGTTACTCTCTGTCTCCTGTTGCTCAACCTGTTCTTTATCCACTTAGCTAGAACACCCTGCACACCATGTGACTTCACTTTTTCTATTAGTTTACTATGGGGAACTGACATCTACAGCCCTTTCTTCATCTATGAACTTGATCACTTTCTCAAAGAACTCTATTGTTGGTAAGGCATGATCTCCCCTGCACAAAACCATGTTGCCTATCACTGATAAGCCCATTCTTTTCTAAATATAAATAGATCCTATCCCTCAGTACCTTCTCCAGCAACTTTCCCACCACTGACGTCAGGCTCACTAGTCTGTAGTTACCCGGAATATCCCTACTATCCCTCTTGTACAGGAGGGCGATATGAGCAACCCTCCAGTCCTCTGGCACCTCACCTGTATTTAAGGATGCTACTAAGATATCTGTCAGGGCCCCAGCTATTTCCTCTCTTGCCTCACTCAGCAACCTGGGATAGATCCCATCCGGTCCTAAGGATTTGTCCACCTTAATAACCTCTAATGTACCCAACACATCTTCCCTACTTATGCCAACATGATCCAGACTGATCAAACGTTTATCTCTAATCTCAACATTCATCATGCCCCTCTCCTCAGTGAACACTGATGCAAAGTAATCATTCAGAATCTTACCCATTTTCTCAGGTTCGACACACCGCCTTCCTTCATTATCCTTTAGTGGACCAATCCTTTCTCTACTTACCCGCTTACTTATATAAGAATAAAAGGCTTTGAGATTCTCCTCAATTCCACTTGCTAAAGGTATTTAATGACCCCTTTAGCCCGCTTGATTTCTCATTTAAGACTGGTCTTACTTTTCCGATATTTCTGCAGGGCCCATTCTGTTCTTAGCTGCCTGGGCCTTATGTACGCTTCCCTTTTCCTTTTGGCTAGTCATACGGTTTCTTCTGTCATCCATGGTTCATGAATCTTGCCTTTCCTATCCTTTACCTTCAACGGGACATGCCTATCCTGCACTATCTTTAACCTATCTTTGAAAGCTTCCCACATATCAAATGTGGACTTTTCTTCAAATATCTGTATCCAATCCACAATTCCCAGATCCTGCCTAGTTTTGACCTTGGTCCAGTTTAGTACTCTTCCCTCAGGACTACTCTCATCTTTGTCTATGAGTATTCTAAAACTCACTGTTTCCAAAGAAATCCCCCATCACAACTTCTACCACCTGTCCTGGCTCGTTCCCCAGTACACCAGATCCTATATGGCCCCTTCCCTCGTCGGACTATTGCCATACTGCTCTGGAACACTCTCCTGGACACTTCTTACAAATGCTGCCCCATCCAGACCTCTGACACTAAGTGTATCCCAGTCAATGTTGGGAAAATTAAAATCTATCACCACTACCCTATTGCCTCTATATCTTTCCATAATCTGTTTACCTATTTGTTCTTCTACCTCACACTCACTGTTGGGAGGCCTGTAATACAACCCTAACCATGTAACTGCACCCTTCTTATTTCTCAGCTCCACCCATAATGCCTTACTACTCAAGCCCTCCATAGTGTCCTCCTTTAGCACAGCTGTGATATCATCCCTGACCAGCATTGAAACTCCACCACCCCCCTTTTACTCCCCCCCCCCCCCCCCCACCCCATGTCCTGTCTAAGTGGAACCCTTCACCCTGAGGCCGTGCCCTCAAGTCTTTATGTCTCCGACTTGTGAAAACATCTTCTCAATGTCCACTCTATCCATGCCTCTCGGTATTCTGTTTCAATGAGATCCAGACCCCCACCCCCACCCACCACCACTTATAAATTCCATCAAGCACAGAGTCCTCAGCCGCTCCTCATATGACCAGGGTCATTCTTGTGAACCTCCTCTGGACTCTTTCAAAGACCAGCACATCCTCCCTTAGATTATGGGGCCCAAATTGGCTCTCAATATTCCAAATGCTGTCTGACCAGTGCCTTGTACAGCAATATAATCTAGTTTAACACATCAGTGCTGTGCCAGAGGAGTGCTGAATTGTTGAGGGTGGTGTTCTTCAAATGCAACACAAAACTAACAAAATGTTTATGCAAAAGAATCACTTAATTGTGTACTCTTAAATCTGATGATTTCAATTTTTTTTAATGCCAAATCCCACTTGTGTTGCTTAACCTTATTGGAAAATGTCATTTTTAGCACAAAAAAGACAGTTCCCGGGAATCAAATGAGTTAGAGCCTTTCTATTTCATTCCTCCCAAGTGGCAATTTTTTTTTCTATTTGACATCCTGGTGCATATGACTGAATAACATGATTATTGAGGACACTTAGATATTATAATGGATAAAAATGGGTGACCCAAAATTCAGACCTTCGAACAAGAAGTTAAAGACACAAAAATGTATTATGGTTGCACGGTCATATTAAGGAATCACAAAGAAACCTTTATGACACAGTTGTCTAATGGCAAATAATAGATGCTTTTATGGGGAAATGAGGAAATTATTTAAAAGAATTGGTTCAATAAAGGATAAATACCAGTAAATTGTTTAACACTGTGCTAATTATAGTGCAAAATACAGTACTAGATGGGAAGTTTTGGGCAGTTTGGATGCCAGACGCATGTATTGGAGAAATCAAGTCTGGAGATGCCAAAAATGTGGACAAGTGATTTGTCACCAGGCAATGTTGTGTGAGTGGAAATGAGTAGTCTTTGAGGTGCATATCACTTAAGAGGGAAAACTATTTCTCACTTGTGTTGAGGCATGCGATTTACTTTATTTTTGTTTGCTCCTCCTGTTTGCAAGAAGAACTTTGTAGATTTGTTCTGGTGTTTTAACATTGTTCCAATTCTTAAACTTTATTCTATCCTGGACAATTTTGCCAATGATTGACCTTGATTCCGTATTTATTGAATCTTTCCACAGTTTGAGGTAAATAGTAATACTTTGTTAAATACATGACAAAATCTAAAATGATGAATATGACTTCTGATTAATTCTAGTTAGTTCGGCATAAATTACCTAAGTTTTCTTTGTAACTACCTTTTTATTTTGTAAAATTTTTGTTACCGGTTCAGCCAGTAGGATTAATATAATTGCTTTGATTCCTGCTGTAAAATCTCCTCATATGCCATTGACTGGTCCATACATTCAAACACTAAAGTAGACCACGTGAAACCTAGGATATCTTGTTTCATGTAGTTAAACCTGAAATTCCATAACAATACTAGTCTCCAAGACTACGTATTTCCACCACATTAATACACTAACACACCTATTAACATTGAACACTGCCAACATCAATGGTTATTCACAATTTCCTGCAAAATTTCAATTTGATATTTCACTGTTAAAGATGCTATATAAATGATAGATGTTTGTATTAATATTCCATGTTTGACTGAAACTTGGCTCATGGATAAAGGCACCACACCCTCTAATCAAGTCTCTCAGCCTGGCTCATCTCATGAGCAATTTGGCTTTACCTGCAAAATTTATGGTTACATTTTCAGTACATTTGTTGAAGTCTTCATTTGTTGCCATCAGACTCCACTATTCCAAGGCAGTTATGAGCAGCCTCCCAACCACCTCAAATCTGTGTTCCTCAAGAACTTTGCTGTCTATTGCAAACAAACATGCTAGTGTTAAACCTAGCCATGTTTTCATAGAATGTCTTGTTCGAGTTTAATTAAATCTTCTCCCTCTAGGGATATTCCTCTATTGTCTTCCATATTATTTAATTTTATGTAAGATACTCTTGCCTATCATTCTGATGCTATGTTAGGAAATCTTTTAAAAGCAGTTGTTAGCTGTTAACAATGGGTGATAGCGTGTGGAGTGTGTGTCTGTAAGTGTGTGTTTGGGTGTCTGTGTGCGCGTCTGTGTATATGTGTGTACAGGAGTGCGTGTATGTATGTATGTGTGTGTGTGTATAGTGCAATGGTGGTCACCTGTAATGTGACATGAACCCAAGGTCCCGGTTGAGGCCCTCCCTATGGGTACCGAACTTTGCTATCAGCCTCTGCTCGGCCACTTTTCGTTGCTGCCTGTCCCGAAGTCTGCCTTGGAGGGGATGGTCACCCAAAGGTCAGAAGTCGAATACCCTGGACCACTGAAGTGTTCCCCAACTGGGAGGGAACACTCCTGTCTGTTGATTGTTGTGCGGTGCCCATTCATCCGTTGTCGTAGCCTTTGGGGAACACAACCCCCAACCCAGACAGAACACACACAAAGCCTCATATGCACACACATTTTGTGGGGTGAATTTGTACTTTCAGGGTTACATTGTACTTTGCTCAAAAACTGCATGCATTCATGTAAAACTCCATTACCTCACTTTTTAGATTAGAATCAATCTAAACATTATGGCATAGAGAGAGAACACGGGGGGCCAACACCTTCAACATATTGTCTAGATATCACCCATTGTTAACTGCTAACCCGAGAATGTAACTTTTTTTAAAAAAGGTTTTGTGATTTACACATGAAAGAAGTGAAACTATCACTGTATTCTAACAGATGAACGACTTAACAGACAATCAATTTTTCAATGTATAATTTCAGTTACATCACACTATAACTTTTTGCTATAAATTCTGTGTTAGGATTGAGCTTTCCACTATCACCCGATGAAGGAGCGTCGCTCCGAAAGCTAGTGTGCTTCCAAATAAACCTGTTGAAGTATAACCTGGTGTGTGATTTTTAACTTTAAGTAACTAGACTGGGTTGGTATCTGTCCAATCAGAATGCTTATTCCTCTATCTAGGGTGGGACTAGATGCCGGTATATCGGATATTTCTTTGGCTGGGAGGTTAGTTGATTGATGTCAGCATAACCCAATGGGCCTGCGTATCGTGCGTAGTGGGCCGGGATTGATGTGGACCGCAAGCGAATGAGGTTCGTTTTTCCCCCAGGGTGGGGCGGTACCACACCTTCCTGACGTACGATCCGACCAATGGGAGGAGACGCGGTGCCCGCTGCTGGTTTAAATAGCGACGGGCGGGAAGTGGCCCGCGGCCGTTGGAGGGTGAGAGAAGGCGGGGGTTGATCATGACTTCGACAAGTACTTTCCAGGGCCTACAGGATAAACCCAATTCCAGGTAAAGGAGAGACCGCGCACTCACCGCCCGTGAGTTCTATCCTGTCGGCGACGGGTGTACCGTTAACATCGCGGTCTCTCCCTCCACTATGTGTCGGGCCTCGGGGAGAGAACCCCCACCTTCCTGCCCCCAGGGTCTGAATGTTCTTGTTCCTACCAACCCCGAGCCTCCGCACCGGGACAGGGGCGCTCTGAGAGCCCCACCCATTTACCTCACCGTCCGGAGAGGGGTCTCTGAGTGTCCTCCTTTACAAACCCCCCACTCGCGGAGGCAGAAAGCCCTCTTTATTACCCCCCTGTGGGGTGGGGGGGTCTCTGAAAGCCTTTATTCTTACGACCTAACCCCCTCACCCAGGGGAGGGGTCTCCGATTGTCCTTTTTACTCTTCTGGGGGTAAAGGGTCTTTGAATGTCCTCTTTGATGCCCCCTTTCTTTGGGCTGAGGGGGGGGAATCTCTGGATGCCCCCTTTCTTTGGGCTGGGGGGGGGAATCTCTGGATGCCCCCTTTACTGCCCCCTTCCAGAATAAGAGGGGCTCTGTATCCTTTTTTTTGTCTGTCTTCTCTCCACCCTTCCCTCCACCACCACCGTGTCCTTGTTTAAAACTATCTCAGTTGTGAGGTGATGGCTCTGAATATCCCTTCCCTAGGTAACTTTACTCCATTTACCCTCCCCTCTGTATGGTGAATATAGAAAGAATCTCCAGCTTCTACTGGGGATGAGTGACCCATTCCCCAGTGTGTGCAGTTTCACTTTGAGTCAGTTTTCCGTCTCTAATACAGGAACTCATGCTTCGTCATTTGCTGATGTCTGAGCAACAAGAACTGACCAAATCTTTTGTGTTAAAGTCTTTATCTCTCTCGCGCTCTCTCTCTCTGGAAGTTCTCTACGCCCCAGCTCTTTGAAAGACTCCACAAATTCCCTCGTCACTTTTTGTATTTGCCTCCCTCACTAGCCATTCACTTCTTGGAATCTCCGGCATGTGCTAAGCCATTGTATTCCTGATGAATGAATGACCGCCTCCTTGTCAAGGATGGTGACAAAGAATTCCAGATTAAATTTGAGGTTTTCTGAGCACTGAGTTAAACAAGAACCTATTCCATTTGACATTCTCCTACTGTGCAGCCATCATGCTGTGATTTTTTTTTAAAAACTCAGTTCTCTGAGCTGTTAACCCTTTTCTTGCAAATCCACTCTAAAACGGTATAGGCTGTAGTCTTGGAATAACATTAGGTTTGGGAATAACATTAGAATAATAATAGGTTTGACATTCCTATTAATGAACTAACTTGAGGTGTGGACCAGCATGTATTGTCCATCTCTGTTGAGAAGATGGTGAATTGCATTTTAGAAGTATGTCCTGTCCGTGTGTTATATGTAGATCTGCAATGTTGCTGGGGAGGGAATTTCAGCAACAATGAGGCAATACCGATCCGACTCTTTTCCCTCCTATCCCCACCATGCTCACTACATCCTCTTTCCCAGCCTCCTGAAAATAAAAGTCTGGATGGTGTGTGGCTTGGAGGGGAGTTTGCAGGTGGTGGTGTTCTTATGTCTTTTTTGGTTGGGGAGAAAGTGAGGACTGCAGATGCTGGAGATCAGAGCTGAAAATGTGTTGCTGGAAAAGCGCAGCAGGTCAGGCAGCATCCAAGGAACAGAATCGACGTTTCAGGCATCAGCCCTTCTTCAGGGCTGATGCCCGAAACGTCGATTCTCCTGTTCCTTGGATGCTGCCTGACCTGCTGTGCTTTTCCAGCAACACATTTTCAGCTTTTTTTTTTTTGGTTGGTCCTAGGACACTGCCCTGAGAAGCTCCCACAGTATTATCCTGGGCCAAAGGCAGGTATATGGAGTAAGACCATAAGGTAAAGGAACAGAATTAGGCTATTCTGCACATTGAGTCTGTTCTGCCATTTAATCATGACAGATGTTTTTCAACCACATTCTCCTGCAATTATTGGTCTCTTTATCAATCAAGAACCTATCTGTCTTAAATATGGTCAATAGTTTAGCATCCACAGATTAACCATCCTTGGGTTGACTATTCCTCCTTATCTCTGTTCTAAAGGGTCATCCTTTCAAGCTGAGCTTTGACCGCTGGTCTTAGTCTCTTCTATTAGTGGAAGCATCTTCTCCATGTCCACATTATTCAGGCATTTCTGTTCTGTAAGTCTCAATGAGATTTCCCCCCCATCATACCTCTAAGTTCCATGGAGTACAGACAGTGTCCTCAACCACTACTTATACGGTAAATTCTTCATCCATGGGATCATTCATGTAAACCCCCTTTGGATCCCCTCCAGTGCCAGCATATCCTCCCTTAGATTTAGGGCCCAAAACTGCTTATATAGTCAAGATACGATCTGACCAAAGCCTTGTACAGCTTCAGCAACAGATCTCTGCTCTTGCATTCTGGACTCCTTGAAATGAATGCTAACATTGCATTTGTTTTCCTAACCCAGTGAACAGAACCTGCATATTAACCTTAAGTGAATCCTGTACTAGGCTCTATGCTTCAGATTTCCAAACCTTTCCCTGTTTAGAAGGTATCTATGCCTCTATTCCTACCAAAGTGCATGACCTTACACTTTTGCACATTGTTTCCATCTGCCCCTTCTCTACCCATTCTCCTATCCTGTCTGAGTCCTTCTGCAGGCTCCCTGCTTCAACACTACCTGCCTCCTCTGCCTATTTCAGATCATGGTTGATCTGTGCAGATAACATTGAATTGTGGAACAGGCTCTGAGAGTCTGAATGGCCTCCTGCTGTTCCTAATGATGCATGAGATTATTAACAATGCTATCTAGAACTCAGTGACAACCTGATCGTTTCGTTGGAGTGATGAGGAGAAACGATGAAACTTTTACTGCTTGGTGTCAAAATGACTAGAATAGAAGGAGGCATATGTGAAATCTAAGCTGGCGATTAACTTGTTGAGCTGAACAGTCAATTTTTGTATATTTTAAATTCGCACCTGTCCTTTGTTTGGTGTCAACCATTGTTCACCATGTTAAATAATGCGGAAAGATGATTTCAGGCGCCTACTAATTCTAGTGGGTGCCAATTAGTTCTGAACTCATTTGGATGTCTGCTCGACTCCTCAAATCTAAATCATGAATTCATGTTTGAGCATGTACTGATGTGAATCAAAGGTTATATTGTTGCCTGGTTATCCTTCAGCTGATGCATTTAAACCTTCACTTGATGGGAATTTAATCAAGCAAATGTCTTGTACTATTCTCTCTTCAATTTCACTTCAAACTGTAATGCTGGATTCATTACAGCCTATGAACCATTGTTGTAATAGTTAATAGTTGTCACCCTTTTAATTTTACGCTAAATCACCAAATTTTAAAGATCAAGTTCACTCTGCAAGAGTCACCCGACGTCTGGAGGAAGAACGCCTCACCTTCTGCCTCGGGACCCTTCAACCATATAGCATCAATGTGGATTTCACCAGTTTCCTCATTTCCGCCCCCACCCATCTCATCCCAGTTTCAACCTTCCAGCTCGGCAGCACCCTCTTGACCTGTCCATCTTCCTTCCCACCTATCTGCTCGACCCTCCCCTCCGACCTATCACCTTTACCCTGGCTCTCTCACTCTCAGCTACCTTCAGCCCAACCCCAACCCTCTTCCATTTATCCGCCCCTCTGCGGCTCTTAGCCTCATTCGTGATGAAGGGCCTTTGCCCGAAATGTTGATTTTCCTGCTCCTCGGATGCTGCCTGACCTGCTGTGCTTTTCCAGCACCACATTCGTGACTCTAATCTACAGTCCTCACTTGCCTAAATTGTTTAGTTGCCAGCTGGTTAACAGACACTTGGTTTGTTGTCTCTCATGGGTTGTTAGTATTATGATTGAATAATGCTCAGGTTTTGTCTATCAGCTGACAATTTGTACTGTATTCCCAGGACTGTATTACACAAGAATTGTTAATGACTAGATTTGGCTTGAGACTAGTTGCAATTTAAAATTTATTCACCTATCTAGTAAGGTGACTTTTAGTAGTAACTGGAATTTATGTAATCTGTTTGGGCAAACTTTAGAACTCTACTTTGTTGAATTTTGTCTATTTGCTGTGGACTCTGGACTTTGTTCAGCTGGTCTCACTAAATTAGATTATTGTAATCAATTTAATACTATTAACAAATTGACAGTGAACAGCAAATAAGATTCCTTGCAACTCTAATGTGTAGTTTGTCTTTTTTCCTTCAAGTAAAGGTTCAGATTGTTTACTTGAAGGGCTGGCAGTAGACTGCGCAAGTTGATTATACATTGCAACTTAATTTCTCAGTAATGCTAGCTTGTTCAGGAGTTTAGATACCAAACGTTTCTTTCTGATAAACTTGGTTATTCACTGTGCATAATCTTAATGTTTTGAGTATTTTCTATAGTATAGCAGGCTACCTAATGTGCAAAAAATCCCTGATTCAAAACCACAAAATCAATGGGAACTGGTGTCATGCAGTTATTCCAGTTTGACATAAAGCATCAGGGGTCCAGTTGTTTACCATTAGATGAACAATTATGGTGATATAATTAACTAGTAAAACCAGTCTTCCCCAGGGGTTAAAGAATCCTATTTAAACCAAGCTGGGTTTTGGCTCTCGTATGGTAATCTGCAAAGTGGAAAGGAGTAATACCCACCTTGTTAAATGGCAAATATGAAGTGAAACTGAATGTTTGCTAACATGGAATTGTTTAACTGTCTGCTTAGTCTAACTGGGTAAGTGCTGTTAATAGTTCTGTAACGATACTACCTTTTTTTTTAAATTTCACTTCATAGTGGAACCAATTTCTATAGGCTGATCAAAAAGGTGATGGTTTGCTCTTTCATGATCAGGGTGTTGCTAGCAGAGCTGTGTGCTCATTTCCAATTGCTCTGAAAGCTGGTGGACTGCCATCTTGAACCACTGTAGTCCAACCTGGTGCAGTTTTATCTATGGTGTCCTTGGGAGTTTAAAGTTTTTGATCCAATTAATGATAGTACATTTCCAAGACATGGTGTGACTTGAAGGGAGGACTGTTCCCAGACATCTGCTGGATGGTAAATGTTTCTAGGTTTTTTGAGGCGCAGTTGAAGCATTGCGTGACTCAGGCATGTCATGTGCTGCAGATCACTCCATGTTAGTGCTTGGGCAGGTGGGGTTGAAGATATTATATGGGGTGCCAATCAAGTGGGCTGCATTGCTTACATTGTGTGTTCAGTTTCTTCAGGTGTTTTTAAAGTTGAGAGTCTAGACAGTTGGGATATTCCATTGCACTCCTGACCTGTGCCTTGGAGATAGTGGCAGGCTTTGAAGAATTGGGAGCTGAGTTACTTGCTGCAGAATTTTGTGGCGCTGGTCTTGCTTTTGTAACCCCAATGTTTATATGGCTGGTCAGTAGTAATCCCCAGGGTATTGCTGGGGGTTCAGTGACGATAATATGCCATGATAGTCAATGTTTGTATCATCTCCTGTTGGAAATGCCCATTGTCAATTGTTACCTCAACCAGGTTACTTTTATTTTAATCCCTCCTGCACTCTTGAAGTGTCATTTCACCTTGATGTGGAACTTGATGTTCTGTCAGAAATTAGAGCAGAAGTAGACTGTTCCGACCGTTAATGTGCCACCATTCAATAGATCTGATCATTCTCACTCCACTTTCCTACCTTAGTCCCCCTAACCCTCGATCCCCTTACTGATTTTTTTTAATATATATGTTGCCTGTCTTGTCAATGCAATCTGACAACTCTATACAGTAAATAATTCCTTAGACTTTTTAACCAAGGAGGGGAAAAAAATCCTCCTTATCTCCCCCTTAACTAGGGTGATTACTCTGGGATTATGCACTCTAGTCCTAGATGCTCCCACAAGGGGAAACAGTGTTTCCAAATCTGCCCTATCAAGCCCCTTTAAGTATTTTGTATGTTTTATTAAGGTTTTCTCTCATTTTTCTGAGCTAGTACATGCTCAGGCCCTTCAATCCCAGAATCCAACTAAGTGAACCTTTACTAGACTGCCTTCAATGCTAGTATAGTCTTCCTTGGATAAAGAAACAAAACTGTTCAGTGTTCCAAGTGTGGTCTGACGAGTGTCTTGTATGGTTTTAGTAACCCCTCCCTATTATTCTATCTTAACAACAGTACCTTTGGGGTTTCCTGCTTGTGTTTTCAGTCTCCAGCATCAGAACAGAATCTCTGTTCCTTTGAAATAACAGCCAGCGGTTCATTTACCATCTCTCTCTTGCCTGCTGAACTTCGGATCCTAGCTTTTGTGAGCTGTGCACCAGGGAACCCAGATCCCACGGCTGCAGTTTTCTGCAGTCGTTCCTCGTTTAAGGAATCGGCTGTTCTGTTCTTCCTGTCAAAGTACGTAGCCTCACATTTTTCTATGCTTTGTTTCATCTGTCAGGTTTTTGCCCATTCACTTGTCTGACATTCCTGATGAAGGGTTTATGCCCAAAACGTCAACTCTCCTGCTCCTTGGATGCTGCCTGACTTGCTGTGCTTTTCCAGCACCACCCTTTTCAACTCCATATCACTCTGTACTCCTTTGTAAACTGTCAACCTTGCTACCTAATTTTGGCATCTGCCAACTGGTGATTAGTGTATTCACTTCCATCATCTGAATCATAAACTTAAACACTTCGTAAATAGTTGTGGCCCCAGCATTTAACACTTGTGGCACTGCATGAGTTATAGGTAGCCATTTTGAGAATGCTCCCTTTATCCCAATTCTCTTCTTTTAATCGGTCAGTCATCTATCCGTGCTAAAATAGTAGACCTGAAACCATGGTCCATTTACTTTTAGTCTGTGTGCAATACCTTGGAAAACCACCCTGGGAGAAATTCATAATGTTACTTGGAAACCTGCATACTAAAGTGGAAGAACAATGTAGGCATTTTCTTGGTATTTTTATATTGTAAGTTTATGAAGGAAGAAGACACCCTGTGGTAACTAGTCTAGAGACCTGTTTTATTACATGCATTTCAGTGGTTAAATCCTTATGGTTAACAGTTTCATGCGTTACAAAAAAAGGCTGGATGGGAGGAAAATAAACTGTTGCGTAGTGGGATTACAACCCTACGTTGAGGTTTGTGCTCACAAGGTTGAGGGTAAAAATGTTGAATCTTTATTTCTGTTAATAGAATTAAGACAGTTTCAAATAGTTCTAGCATAATGTGAAGTAGCTTTTTTCCACTTTTGTGAAATTACTGCTAACTAGTTTAAAGAGTTCATTGGCAACTTCTTCAAGATGTAATCAGTCACTGACCACCAAAGTAAGCAAATAGCAAAAATAAAACTTGTGATCTATCCTACCATATCTCAAGCGAAAGGGTTCTGAAAAGATTTACAAGGATACTTTCAGGACTGGAGGGTTTGAGTTATAAGCAGCGGCTGGATAGGCTATGACTTGTTCACTGGAGCATAGGTAGTTGAGGAGTGGCTTTTTGGAGGCTTTTAAAATCATGAGGAGCATAGATAACATAAATAGAGTAGGCCTTTTTCCCTAGGGTCGGGGAGCTCAAAACAAAAAAAAGGTATATTGTTAAGGTGAGAGGCTAAAGATTTATAAGGGGCAACGTTTTCAGAATGGTTAGTATGAGAAGTGAATGCCAGAGAAAGTGGTGGATGCAGGTACTGTTACAACATTTCAAAAGATGTTTGGGCAGGTACATGAAGTTTTCTTTTTAGTGATAGAGGCCAAATGCAGGTAAGCAAGACTAGTTTGGTTTAGAGAAACTTGGTTAGTATAGATGAGTCTAACAGAAGGCTTGTTTTTGTTATGTCTGTATAATCTAACTTGCCCAGTATTGCCATCAACTGGGGTCAGAAGTGGTCTTGCTGATACTAAATTTAATTTAAACTTCGTTTCAAATGTTGCATGCTACACTAACGTTATATTGAACTGTAATAACTATCTACCATAAGCATTTGATATCAGTAACTGAAGTCTGAATTTGATGTATTTTACTGGGAAGGATAGAGTGGGGCATATAATTCTTTGATTTTCTTTGTTCTCATTAGTCGTGTACTCAAACCACCCGGTGGTGGTTCCAGCAATATATTTGGTGCCCCTGATGTCTCGTCCAGTAAACCCCATAAAATGGCATCCAACATTTTTGGGCCTCCTGAAGAAACGTCATTGCCAAAGAGATCTAATCCTCCAGGTAAAGAAAATTAATAATAAAAGCTGTTGAGAATGCCCTGTAGGTCAGACAGTGGGTACGGAGGGAAAGTTAACACTTCAGGACATGCCCATGAGTTTAATGAGCCTGAGACTTTCTCTCCACTGATTCTCTGATCTATTATGAATTTAAAAAGACAATACTGGAAGTACTTATTTCCAACATCTGTAGAAATGTGCTGAAACCATTGTCCCAATATCATAAAACTAATTGCCAGCTTCAAGTCTCATCTCCTGTAACATCTCAAAAGTTCTCTTACCTCTAAACTGAATTTAATATCTTCATGGATGATCACTGATATTTGATGTACTGGTCCTATAAATATATATGGCATCAGTATGCAGCTATTTCTGGGATGCTGCATGATACGATTAGGGATGCTCTTGCATCAAAACTGAAGATCCTATTCCAATTTTGTTCAGGAACCAAATCCAGATGCTGTTTACTGTAAGATGTAGTTAGGCCACTTGGCCTAAGGTCTGCTCCACCAATGAGCTAATGACTAATCTGAAAATCCTCCGGTCTCACCTTTCTGTATTTTTCCCCATATGCTTTGATTCTCTTACCTATTAGAAATTGGTCCATTTACTCCTTGACCACACTTAACGATCCAAACTTGATAGCCCTCTATGATAAAAGAATTCTACAGATTCACAACCCTCGGAAGAAGTTCTTTCTTAGCCGTTTTAAATGGGTGATTCTTGCTCAGGTTATGGCTTCTAGCCCTAATTTTATCATTCAACATCTCTGATATCTACATACTGATGTCCTATACATTTTATGGGACCTATTGACCAATATCACAAGTGGTCATCTATGAAAATATTTTGTTTTGTTTAGATGCAAGAGAATATCTGAAGAAGTTGCTGAGAGATCAGACTTTAAGCTGACCGTTGATTTTAGGACATTTTCAGCACAATTTTGCATGTGCAGGAAATATGAATTTAAAAATACTTTAACTCAGAGTTTGTGGAGAAACATTAAGTTCCAACCCCACTAAGGATGAGCATGTCCTAAAATGTTAACTTTCCCTCCCCACCCACTGTCTGACCTGCAGCATATTCCCAACACACCTTTAATTATGACAAGCTTTCATAACCTGTAGACTAATCTGAATGTTACTGTATATTGCCAAGAGGGCTGTAGATGCAAGTAAACTAAAACCGATATCTAATCGAGTGTTGATTGGAAATATTTTCCTCCATTCTACTTCTGCTTGCTTGTACAAGAAAGAGGAGTATAACTTGGTTGCTAATTCTTAAAACTAAATTTCCTCCTCTACACTGTTTTTAATTTGGTACTGCAGCAGTTTGAATTATAATGGGTAGTTCCTCTAACCTGCCAAATCCCTTTTTCTAGAATATGCTGGGAGTAATACCAGCACAGAGAGGGGCAGTTTGGCCCATTCCCATAATTTGATAAATTGTTTTGACTTAATTCACCATTTCAGGTAGTGTCCAAAATCATTTTTTTAAATGAAGCATATGTGTTACTAAACTAACTCCAATCTATTTCTGACAAACCTCTTATTTAGGTGGAAAAACCAGTGGGATTTTCAGTGAGTCAGAGCCTGTTTCTTCACAACAATGTGCTGCTTCAACTCCTAATAATAAGAACAGTGACATATTTGGGGAACCAATTGCTCCTGCTACAGTTCGTGTCCATCCAAACAAACCAAAGGTGAAGTTGGAAGCATGTATGTTCAGTTGAGTTGCTGTAAGATCTGATATTAACTCAGTTTAACTATGTAGAAAAATTTGAAAATACATACCAACAGATTTAAAAACCGCTTCTTCCCTGCTGTTATCAGACTCTAACAGACCTTGTCAATAAAAGGCGTTCTGGTATAACGTAATGATTGTATTCCCCGCTACCTCGTGCTAAAGAAAATCATGCTGTAGGAAACAGCCGTAGAAAATTGCTATACCCATTCATTAGAAAGCTTGCGTTGTCCAAACAGTATCTGTGATTCGTCAGTCGCAGTATAGCCAATTTGTGTTAACGAA
This sequence comes from Chiloscyllium punctatum, assembly GCF_047496795.1. NCBI lineage: Eukaryota > Metazoa > Chordata > Chondrichthyes > Orectolobiformes > Hemiscylliidae > Chiloscyllium > Chiloscyllium punctatum. The sequence continues at coordinate 61,880,030 of NC_092778.1, read as the reverse complement.
GCGTTATAGCAGAAAGACCTGTATTAAAGTTTGTAATCTGTAGCTGTAATGTTATATATTTTGTTCTGTTCTAGTACCCTATGTAAGGTGTACTAACCAGACAAATCATACAAAGCAACATTTTTTCACTATCTTGGTACATGTGACAATAAACAAAATTAATTTTAAATTGAATTTTGGTTAGCTCTACTCTTGTGTATAGATTAATCTAATGTTTATAAAGCTAATTTAAGTTTGTATGAGGCAGCTGAAAAAAACATCACTTCCATGCATCTCGATCACTGAACCTTTGTGCATCAAGTGTAGTCACTTCTGGGATATAGTACATCTAGAGTGCAAACATTTTGTTTAGTGGCTTGACAGCCAAGTGATGGTTGCAATCAAATAGAACAGTCTTCGACTGTCCCTTTTTTTTTTCCCCAAGCAAAACGAATTGTATTTATGATCACTGTCTTGAAACGTCATGGCATGTTAATCACAGTTAAGTATTGATGGAATAATCATTACGTAATGTGGGTGTTGCTAGCTAGACCACCATATGTTAATATTGACAGGTCTCTTGTTTTGAGAAGTACTACATCATAGACAAATACACAGGTTACCATGATACTTTTTTTAGAAAAATTATTCTTTGAATATGTGCTGGTTAAGCCAGCAAGTCAACCATATTCCCATATGTAAGCCAGAGCAGATCATTCCGTAAAGGACATTAGTGAACAAGATGGGTTTTTATGATTAGTGGACAGTGATTACATGGTCCCAGTTAGGCTGTTTTATGTTCCCAGTTCTTATTGAATTCCGATTTCTCAGTCTATAATGTTGGATTCAAACCCATGTCCTCAGAACACAAGGCTGGGGTTCTGTAATACTCCTGTGCCCTTTGTCAATATCCTATCCCTCCCCAGCTGATGCGAGATTTATACTGATGGAATCCTTTTTTTAGACTAGATTAAATTAGTGTCTGCATAATTTAGATCCAAAGAATTCTGATTGGTGATTTGTTACATAATCTGGTCTATTTTGCTGTGTAGAAATTAACTTTTTTTATTTTTCCCCAAACAGGATGCAAACATATTCTCCAATGATGCAGATGAGGAGTTGAAAGGTAAGACTTGATAAGTATATTGTAACAATTGATATGCATAATTCACATCCAAATATGAAATCATCACTGCTTTAGTTAAATGTAAATGTTCTGCAAGTTTTGGGAAGGTGTTGATATTAATGATCGTAAATCTTTTTCTTCTAAGATGAAGAACATGGAGAAGAAAGTGAGGAGAAAAAAGATGAGGATAAGCCAAAGGAGCCTACGGTGGATGATCATGAACCTCATCTGGGTCCACGTCCACGATCCCATAACAAAGTTACCCAACCACCAGGTGGCAAATCAACCCTCTCCTTGTTCTGAGAAGGTTCTTTACTGTTTGACTCAAGTTAATCTGCTGTTCCGTGCAGAGGTTAACTTGTATAAAAACATTATTTTTGTCCTTTTTCACACTGAAGGTTTATCTGCAAAAGGCTGTTTTATTTTCAACGCAGTTGTTCACTTCAGCAAGGATTTGCTGGCCCAAAATGCTGAAATGATCTAGAGATTAAATAATTGTAACAATTTGATAAAATAAAACTTGCATTGTAAATAAAATAGCCTGTACCCAAAAGTGACATGCCTATCATTTGTATACTTGCCTGTGACCTCTGCAATTGATCACGTCTGGCTCAATCAGGTTTTTAATCTATTGTCTCCAAACGTTTTCCTCCATTGCATATTAGGTGCTTGAAAATTGCCTTGAACTTAGACAGGGCTAAGTGCAATGGAGGTGCAAGCTCTTAGGTTGCAGAGCATTGAAGCAAAGCTTTGAACCTAATCTTTTTTCACTGGGTGTTTCTGGTCCAGATTCAGTCTCTTAAGAATGGCCAGTCAGCCATACCATGCAGCTGTTGACAATGTCAGAGTTCAATTTGGGAAGCCATGGTTTCTGCTAAAAGATCGGTATTCTTCCTGTGGAATGGACTAGGCCATCCATAACATTTCAATGTATAGTTGTATTTTGAGCACCTGTGAAAAATTACTTGTGACTAGCTCTTGTTAGAGACTATATATAGATTAAAAGCATTTGGATATAATGGGATAAAATTGATCAGAATTGTGTAATTTGTCTTAATTGAAGAATGTAAACCTGTAAAATCTTTTAATTGTACTGTCAATCCCTTGACATGATTGTAACATGTATATTATGGACAATTCCAAATCCTCAGGTGTCTTCGTTTTGACCTGCTACAAGCTAGTATACAATATTGTCATAAATGGACACAAGATTATTTAATTTAGAAATATTTATTTTGCTGAAATGTTTAGACTGTGTTTCCTTCTGGTTGGTCAAAAGTTTACTTTTTAAACTGGCTTTTGATTTTAGCTGTAATGCAAAGGAAACATTACCAGCAGGTTTCAATTTGCAGAGTTTTCCTGGGAAGAGTTGTCAATTTTTAGGCCTTTGTGACAAACTCAGACTTGATTGTAATTTTTAATTCTGCTGATATATTTATACCTAGACTGACATAGGACAGTAAGACAACCCATTTACAAGGATTTGGTATTGTACTAAAAGATTGCTCTATTTGAACCTCTAAGTTACTGCACTCCTTTATATGCAGTTTTGATAGTACAATTTTGCTACATTTACATTGTTTTATAGAAAATTTATTTTCCCCTACACTCAATATACATTCTACATGTTAATTACTATGGATTCCAGCTTCTATAGGCAGCATTTGAGGTACTTGATACACAATTTTTTTTATATTTTAGTTCAAGGGATGTACTGGAAATCAGGACACATAGTAATTATTGCCAATGAGAAAATACCTTGTGCCTTTATGCAACCATATTGTTTGGATGTAGATAACTGGATGACAATGGCCAAAAATAAAATTTACCTCTTATTTGTGAATTAGTGAAATGAAGAGCAGTTTTATTAAGATGTGCTTTCACTGTATATTTTTTAACTTGTTATAAACTTAATGCTGGAAAAAAAACTCAGGTTTGGCTCATGTGAAGAGAGGCTTGATGTTTTGAGTCTGCAATCACTCTTCAGCTTAACACTAAACGAAAAAAAATTTTCTTTTGCTTTCATAGAAATAAGTCCATTGTCTCCCACTGTAGATGGAAAGGTGTTCCAGAGAACAGTGCTGATTGCTGTAAACAGCAGACTAGGTGCAAATTATGTAGTACACAAACTCCAGGGAAAAAAAACCTAGTAGCAAATGGGTGAAAAGGTGTACATGTTGAATGGATGAATGAATTTGTTCAGGACTTTATATTGATCTAAATAAATGTTACTCATTTTCCCAAGGCCTGATTTTCTGCCTGGCTCACATTTGTGCATTTCTATTTATCAACTTGCTACAGTAAATAGTCCACAAAACTAATAAGACAATGGGATTAGTCAACAGTTGCAGGCAGCATTCAGGAAAGAAAGGCTGTGAGTTAAGAGGCTGTACCAATTACTGTGGTCAAATGAAATGGGATAACCTCCAGCTCACTGTGGGTAGGTCAAACTGTTGTGTCATGCATTTCCTGAACTATACTGTTAATCAGCACTAAAGTTAGCCATACACATTACTGAGCAGTAGCTAACTATTCAAAATGAAAAATGCCAACCATTAACTTCCTGCTTGAAAAGTGAGCTATATCAGATCAGTAACAATTAACACTTGATTAAAAACATTTGAGATTGTTCTTTAAATAGTTAATGTCCAAATGGAATGAAGGTGAGTGGAGTGACTTAACAAGGATTAATATTCCAATTTTTAAAAATCACAACACCAGGTTTATAGTCCAACAGTTTATTTGGAAGCACTAGCTTTCAGAGCACTGCTGCTTCAGTGGTTGTGGAGTACAAGATCATAAGACACAGAATTTATAGCAAAAGGTTTAGTATGATACAACTGAAATGACATTGAAAAAAATTTTGGATTGTTTAAGTCTCATCTTTTAGAATGTCCATGTTTGTTTCAGATCTTTCATATGTAAATTGCAAAAGTTAGTTTACACTCTTAAGTGAACTTGAATTATCAGGGCTGACCTGACCCTGTTAATTTGAGGTGTGAGGTGCTCTCATGCAGAGCAATTTACACTATGTAAATTGCACATTAAAGAACTGAAACCAACATGGACATTCTAAAAGATGAGACTTAACAAGCAACCGGTCTTTTTTTTTCTCAATAGAAAATTTATCACTAAACTTTTGTGATAAATTGTCTTATGATTGTATACTCCAACTACCTGATGAAGGAGCAGCACTCCGAAAGCTAGTGCTTCCAAATAAACCTGTTTGACTATAACAATCTGGTGTTGTGATTTTTAACTTGGTTCACTCCAGTCCAACACTGACATCCTAACTGTAATATGCCAGTAGTGTGGTTATGAACAAATTCCCAGAGTTAGCTAGTAATAAGATTACATCAAATTTACACTCAGGCTACATATAAAAGTTTAATTCTTGTTTTATTTTATTTTTTTGAAAAATCACTTGGTCCTTTGCCAAGGTTTAGGAAGGGAACATGAAATCACAACTTCAAGCCAATACTTTATAGCCATTATCAGTTGATGGCTATAAAGTATGCAGTGATGACAAGAATTTCCTTTTGAGGGTTCAGAAGATTGAATGATTGAACAAATCAGTGGAATTAAGTTTATGAAACCATGCCTGTGAAAGTACAATCATGATAATATTACAAAATATAAGTGAGAATCCAGTCAGTGTTTAACTCATGAAATTATACACCTGTGGAAATTGGAAAACAAGCACAAGAGAAACAGGGATCTAAAGTAAGAGTAACTTTTGTTTTAAATCTGAGATTAAAGGCACACATTGTGACCTATGAAATAAGTCAATTACTTGAGTAATTAGTTACAAGCACTTGTGCCATCCTGAAGCTAGATGTGCTGTACAAAAGGTAGCTGCTTCACTTGACACTGGTTGAAAATTAAATTTTTTTCTTTACAAGCCTAGAAGAAACAGCCTAAATACTGGTTTTGTAGAGAGTAGCAGAAAAATCAATGCCTCTACACTGACTATCTCCTTCACCTCCTGGCACCCATACTTTAGACAGATACTTGTTGCCTTGAGGCAATTCATGGGTAACTAGAAGTGAGAACACCAGGCATTAATAGGTTTAATAAATTCTCTAGAAGAATGACTATTGATCACTGGTGAATCTCTTTGTATACAAAAGGTCATTCTCTGGCAGATTAGTTCACCTATTTCTAATGAAAGAGAGGCAAGTTATTGTTCCTGTGATCTCCATTAATTCTCTTCTCATCACTGCTCTCTCAGCAAAGGGGATGTTTCTGATGGTTCTTGAGTTTCCTCTTGTACTGCTTCTGAACGCTTCGTGGTCATATTCAGTACACCACCCTGAGAAACCACAAAATGTCATGAAAAAAAAAGTAAAGGTTGCTGTTTAAAATCAGTTAATAGTGAAGGAGGTAATGCATGCTTCATAGGAATGAGAAGCAGACAGCAAATTTAATATGTGTAACAGAATTGCATCTTTTTAAAAAAGCTGTGGTTGATGGAAAAACTCGAAGGTCTGGCAGCATCAGAGGAGAAAGAGTTAACATTTCACTGACCCTTCAGCAATTTGTTTGTTTAACCTGAAACCTGCAGGAAGCTAAGTCCTGGGAAGGTGGAATTTTGGTTTCTTATTAACAAAGAACAATAGAACAGAAAGTGTTACAATGCATTGAGGGGCAAAGGGCCTGTAATATTGTACCAACCTGTGAAAACAATCTGATGCCCATCTAACCTAAACTGTTCCATTATTATCCATATGTATGTCCATTGCCCATTTACATGCCCTTAACATCAGTGAGTCTACTACTATTGCAGGCAGGCCCCACGGAGTGAAGAAACCACCCCTAATATCTGTCCTAAATTTATTACCCCTCAATTTAAAGCTATGTCCCCTTGTGTTAGCTTTCATCAGAGGAAAAAGGTTCTCCCTATCTTACCCTCTGGTTATTCTCATGTCTCAATTAAGTCACCTCTCAACTTTCTTCTCTCCAAAAACCTCAGTTCCCTCAGCCTTTCCTCAGAAGACCTTCCTTCCAGACAAGGCAACATCCTAGTAAATCTCCTCTGAACCCTTTCCAAAGCTTCCACATCCTTCATGTTAATGTGGTGACTAGAACTGCATGCAATACTCCATGTGCGGCCTTACTAGTGTCTCATACAGCTGATGTATGACTTTGTAGTTCTGAAACTCCATCTCCCTACCAAATAAATTGCCAACATGCCATATGCCTTCTTAACAACCCTAGCAACTTAGGTGGCAACTTTCTTCTCCACTGCCAAAAATCTTACCATTAGCCCATTCACTTTTCCGCATTAAACTCCATTTGCCACTTCTCAGCCCAGCTCTGCATCTTATGTCCCTCTGTAACCCTCAACATTATCCACAACTCTGCCTACGTTAGTATCATTGGCAAATTTACTAACCCATCCTTATACGCAGATCATGTATAAAAATGACAAGCAGCAGTGGTCCCAAGACAGATCATTGTAGCACACCACTGGTAACTGAACTCCAGGCTGAACATTTTTCATCAACCACCACCCTCTTCTTTCAGTCTTTCAGCCAATTTCTGATCCAAACTGCTAAATCACCTTCAATGCTGAAACTCCATATTTGGTGCAATAACCTACTGTGTGGAACCTTATCAAACGCCTTACTGAAGTCCAAATACACCACATCAACCACCTTACCTTTATCCACCTGTTTTGTCACCTTGTCAAAGAACCCAAGGTTAGTGAGGCACTACCTACCTTCACAAAAGTATTGACTATCCCTAATCCAATTATTCTTTTCCCAGATTATTATAAATCCTTTTCATAATTTTGTCCAAACCTTACCCACAACCAAAGTAAGGCTCACTGGTCTATAATTACCAGGGTTCTCCTGACTCCCCTTCTTCAACAAGGGAACATTTGCTATCCTCCAGTCTTCTGGCACTACTGTCAGCAATGATAACAAAGATCAAAGCCAAAGGCTCTGCAACCTCCTCCCTGGCTTCCCAGAGAATTGGAGGATAAATCCCATCCGGCCCAGGCATCCTATCTATTTTCAGATCTTCCAAAACTGCTAAAACCTCTTTTACAACCTCAATCCCATTTAATCTTGCAGCCAATAAATCTGTATTGTCACTAACATTGTCCTTTTCCAATGTGAATACTGATCAAAAGTATTCATTAAGTGCTTCCCCTACGTCCTCAGATTCCACACACACCTTCCCATGACTATCTTTGATTGGCCCTGATCTTACTCTAGTCATTCTTTTCTTCCTGATATACCTATAGAAAACCTTAGGGTTTTCCTTGATCCTATCCACCAACAACCTTATGTCCCCTCCTGGCTCTTAACCCTCTCTTTAGATCTTTTCTAGCTAACATAACTTTCAAGCTCCCTAACTGAGCCTTTACGCCTCACCCTCACATAAGCCACCTTCTTCCTCTTGACAAGAGCTTTACCTTCATAAGCCATGACTCCCTCTCTTGACAACTATCTCCCTCCCTGATAGGTATATAGAGTCATAGAGATGTACAGCATGGAAACAGACCCTTTGGTTCAACCCGTCCATACCGACCAGATATCCCAACCTAATCTAGTCCCACCTGCCAGCACCCGGCCCATATCCCTCCAAACCCTTCCTATTCATATACCCATCCAAATGCCTCTTAAATGTTGCAATTGTACCAGCTTCCACCACTTCCTCTAGCAGCTTATTCCATACATGTACCACCCTCTGCGTGAAAAAGTTGCCCCTTAGGTCTCTTTTATATCTTTCCCCTCTCACCCTAAACCTATGCCCTTTAGTTCTGGACTCCCCGACCCCAGGGAAAAGATTTTGTTTATTTATCCTATCCATGCCCCTCATAATTTTGTAAACCTCTATAAGGTCATCCCTCAGCCTCCGACGCTCCAGGTAAAACAGCCCCAGCCTCTCCCTGTAGCTCAGATCCTTCAACCCTGGCAACATCATTGTAAATCTTTTCTGAACCCTTTCAAGTTTCACATCTTTTTGATAGGAAGGAGACCAGAATTGCACGCAATATTCCAACAGTGGCCTAACCAATGTCCTGTACAGCCGCAACATGACCTCCAAACCCCTGTACTCAATACTCTGACCAATAAAAGAAAGCATACCAAACGCCTTCTTCACTATCCTATCTACCTGCGACTCCACTTTCAAGGAGCTATGAACCTGCACTCCAAGGTCTCTTTGTTCAGCAACACTCCCTACCATTCAGTATATAAGTCCTGCTAAGATTTGCCTTCCCAAAATGCAGAACCTCGCATTTATCTGAATTAAACTCCAACTGTCACTTCTCAGCCAATTGGCCCATCTGGTCCAGATCCTGTTGTCATCTGAGGTAACCCTCTTCGCTGTCCACTACACCTCCAATTTTGGTGTCATCTGCAAACTTACTAACTGTATCTCTTATGCTCGCATCCAAATCATTTATGTAAATAACAAAAAGTAGAGGGCCCAGCACTGATCCTTGTGGCACTCCACTGGTCACAGGCGTCCAGTCTGAAAAACAACCCTCCACCACCACCCTCTGTCTTTTACCTTTGAGCCAGTTCTGTATCCAAATAGCTAGTTCTCCCTGTATTCCATGAGATCTAACCTTGCTAACCAGTCTCCCATTGGGGAACCTTGTTGAACACCTTATGGAAGTCCATATAGATCACATCTACTGCTCTGCCCTCAATCTTCTTTGTTACTTCTTCAAAAAAACTCAATCAAGTTTGTGAGACTTGATTTCCCACACACAAAGCCATGTTGACTATCCTAACTATCAAGAACCCGCAGTAGCTGTTCTTTGAATAAGCTCCATGTTTCGAGTGTGTCCATCCCCTTGCAGTTTCCTTCCCCATCCTAAATCTTGTAAGGGTTTGGTAGAGGCTGAATGAGAGGCAAACTGCTGGTCACATATCAGCTTAGCTCATTGGTACCAATCATTATTAAATATGCTGTTCAATTCCAGTGTTTGTTTTCAAACTCTGTGAAAACTCCAATGTTAAGCATGGGAGATGTTGGTCATCGCAAACTGGTTCTTCATATGCCTGTGTAAAACCTTTTGCGCCCAAGCCAGAAAAACATTAATCTCCTTTAATCCTGTGGACTTGTACTGTTTGATATTTCATCTGCTCGCCTACATCTTGAGTGTTCTTGCCTCTACCGACCTTTCAGGCAGTGAGTTACAGATACTCAACCCTCTGGGTGAAGTAAAGAGGTTTTCCAATCCTCTCTAAACCGGCTGCTTCTTACCTTAAATCCTCCTAGTTACTGACCTGTCTGTGTCTGTCTACACAATCTCAAATCAGGTTCCCCCACCCTCCACACTAAAAAAGGAAGAGAACTCGTTTCTCCATTGCTGAATCAGAGAGAGAAATAGGATTGCTGATAATTAAAATAATGCCTGCATTATCATCAGTCAGTAGAAGCTTTCTTTATATTATAGATCAACCAGAATATATGTGCCAGCCCAATGCATCACATCCTTCCATTTAGCACAATCATACTGACAAGTGTGTTACTGTCAATTAGTGCCCACTAGGAATGAGACAGACCGTGCACATTTATTCCAAGGAAAACCTTTGAGAGTTAGTCATTGGATCGTGTTTAAATGCAACATTCAGCAGACAGACCCGCACCTAACTCTGCACCACCCCAATTCAGGGCACTCTGATGTGTGGAAGTCTTGCCCAGGGAAATGGAATATTTTGCATCTGGTGAATGACCCCGATCAGCATAGCATAGCATAAGAAATAATACCCAGACCCATGTGAACTTTCCATTATAGCCGATTCCTTACCTCCTGTTTGTCCACTATGTTGAGGAAGATGGAGGCTATGACACAGCTGATGATATTCGCCAGAAGAAAGATCATCACTCTCTGCCAGTGCCACACCGGAATTTTCAGGCTCCTGGATGAGGATCAATAGATTGTGCTGAAAGCAAGTTGTTGAACAACCCAACTCCTATCCCACTACCCACTGTCTGAGAAAATAAAACCTCCAATCCAGAAAGGATTCCTCAGGTAAAGCATGATAGTGTTTGGCTCCAATGTACAGTGGATTTAAACAGGAATTGGCATTTAAAAAAAACTGCACCTATGGAATAATGTTTCATTAAGGAGCCAAGAAAGTTAGTGAGATTGAGAAAGTCAGCGTGATTTTTTTTGTAAAAATGACAAAGCAGCACGATTGGAGATTTTCTAAGTTTGTTATTACAACAAGGAGCAATCTTACAGTAGAGTGTCATACCAAGGTTAAGGTGGATTATGATATCTTTGTATCTTCAGGTCATATGCTGTGATATGATTATGTGTTGTAGACCACTGACTGAGACAAAACAACACCAGGATACACTAGTGTTTCTTCACTTACCAACAATATTCACAGGTGAGGTAAATCAGAAGACTGGAGATTGGCTCAAATGGTGCCAGTATTTAAAGGTGGTAAGGAAAAGCCAGAAACTATAGACAGGTGAACCTGACATTGTTAGTGGGCAAGTTGTTGGAGGGAATCCTGAGGGACAGGATTTACATATATTTGGAATGGCAAAAACTGATTAGGGATAGTCACTCAACATGGCTGTGTGCGTGGGAAATCATGTCTCACGAAATTGATGGAGTTTTTTGAAGGAATGACAAAGGATTGAGGAGGGCAGAGCATTAGATGTGATCTATATGGACTTCAGTAAGGCGGTCGACAAGGTTCCTCATGGGAGGCTGGTTAGCAAAGTTAGATTTCATGGAATACAGGAAGATCTAGCCATTTGAATGCAGAACTGGCTCAAATAGGTAGAACACGGAGGGTGATGGTGGAAGATTGCTTTTCAGACTGGAGGCCTGTGACCAGTGGTGAGCCACAAGGATCGGTGCTGGGTCCACTGCTTTTCATCATTTATAGAAAATGATTTGGATGTGAACATAGGAGGTATATAGTTCGTGAGTTTGCAGATGACACCAAAATCGGAGGTGTAGTGGACAGGGAAGAAGATTACCTCAGATCTTGAGCAGATGGGCCAATGGGCTGAGGAGTGGCAGTAGGAGTTGAATTTAGATAAACGCGAGGTGCTGCATTTTGGGAAAGCAAATCTTAGCAGGACTTATACACTTAAAGGTAAGGTCCTAGGGAGTGTTGCTGAACAAAGAGACCTTGGAGTACAGGTTCATAGCTTCTTCAAAGCAGAGTCACAGGGAGACAGATAGTGAAGGCGGCTTTTGGTATGCTTTCTTTTATTGGTCAGAGCACTAAGTATAGGAGTTGGGAGGTCATGTTGCAGCTATACAGGACATGGATTAGGCCACTTTTGGAATACTGCGTGCAATTCTGGTCTCCTTCCTATCAGAAGGATGTTGTGAAACTTGAAAGGGTTCAGAAAAGATTTATAAAGGATGTTGCCAGGGTTAGAGGGTTTGAGCTACAGGGATAGGCTGGGGCTGTTTTCCCTGAAGTGTCGGAGGCTGAGGGGTGACCTTATAGAGGTTTATAGAGAGTGGTGGGGGCATGGAATGCGCTGCCCGAGGGAGTGGTAGAGTCAGATTCATTGGCGACCTTTAAGCGGCATTTGGATAGGTACATGGATGGGTGCTTAATCTAGGATAGAAGTTCGGCACATCGTGGGCCGAAGGGCCTGTTCTGTGCTGTATTGTTCTAAAATCAAGAGGGGCATGGTAGGATAAATAGACAAAGTCTTTTCCCAGGGAGGGGAGAGTCCAGAACTATAGGACATACATTTAAGACGAGAGGGGAAGGATTTAAAAGGACCTGAGGGGCAACGTTTTCACAATGAGGGTGGTACATGTATGGAATGAGTTGCCACAGGTGGTGGAGGTTGGTACAATGACAAACATTTAAAAAGGCATCTGGATGGGTATATGAATAGGAAGGGTTGAGAGGATATGAGCCAAATGCTGGCAAATGGGACTAGATTAGGTTAGGATATCTGGTTGGCATGGATGAGTTGGACTGGAGGGTCTGTTTCCTTGCTGTATGACTATTATTCTATAACTACATTTTTCACCCTGAATTTTGCCATCACCCTGTCCCTATACACTGCCACCTCTTACATCAAAGCCATTTGCAGCTCTGCCAGCATGTCGTACAGTGTTTCTTCACTTCGTGATCACATTTATAGTTTATATTTCTTTTTTTTTAAAAAAGATTCCCTGCAGTAATGGATCTTCGACCCAACAAGTTCATATTGACCCTCCAAAGAGTAACCAACCCAGACCCATTCTCCTACTCTATATTTACCCCTGATTAATGCACCTAACACTACGGGCAATTGAGAATGGTCAATTCACTTGACCTGCACATCTTTGGAGTGTGGGAGGAAACCGGAGCACCCAGAGGAAACCCACGCAGACACAGAGAGAATGTGCAAACTCTCAGACAGTTGCCCAAGGCAGGAATTGAAGCCGGGTCCCTGGCGCTATGGGGCAGCAGTGCTGACCACTCAGCCACCGTGCCGCTGTACAATTGTTGTACAATACTTCAAGTATATTGGGCCTATATCAGTGATTGACCATATTCAGTACTGTAAATGTTTTGTCATATTCAATTAGTATGGTAGAAGGAGACTAAGTGGGGGATGAAGGGGGTAACTCAAACAGTCCAAACTGGAAAGGAAGCAAAGGCACATGATTCCAATGACAAGTTATTACACTTCATTATACACAATAAAAAAAATACACTCACCTAGACTGGTTTCCAAGAAGCTGTCCAACTATTAAATTACAAAGTCCGCTACCAATCATTTGCACTGTTGTTGCAAGCCCCAAAGCTATTCCAATATTTGCTTGAGGAACTACCAAGAAAACTGATGGCCATAAACTTGCCTGTGAATACAACAACTTGTATTTATACAGTGCATTTAATGCAGACATCCAACATGCTTCATGGGAAGGGAGTTTGCCTTTGCCAAGGATGTATTTATGAGATGTTAATATTTTGGAACAGTTAGAGTAGATTATTATTATCACTATGATCAAGACCAGCTGTCAATTCCAAATTTATTCACTGAATTTAAAGTCAGTCAGGTGTCCTGGTGGCATTTGAACCCAAATCCCCAGAGTATTAGAGTGAGCGTCTGCTTTATTATTCCCGTATCATTACCTCTGCTCCACTAATATATACAATCCTTAAAATGAAAATATTAAATGAATGACATTGAATCAAAAATGTCTGCACCCAATTGTGTTATGGGGTAGGGAAGACTCTAACTTTTAAAAGCACCATGTGCATTTGAGGAAATTTTCAGACACCATTTGCACAGATGCCCAAAACTATTTTACAAGAAAGCAAAAGATTTTCACCAAGGTTTTACCATTTTAAAATCATGACTGGATATTGAAGGGATTTGTGGCTCCTGACTGTCATTTTAATCCAAACCCCTTCACCTGGACTTCCTCAAAACATCAACATTGCATCATTAAAATTATTTACTCAGTCTGTCAACCTGAAAATTGTGCAGTTGATTGATCCAAAGGCTATTGCTGAAACTCATGTGACGATATTGTGGCTTTAAGGGGTGTATGTTGTCCTGGTTTTTTTTTAGTTAAATAAAGCAAACAGCTTGTGGTGCCTTGGGTTTTTTTTTAAAAAGTTGGAACAGTAGAAGCAGCCTGGATAGGTGGGGTCAAGTTCCCACAGAACCACCATTTTCAGTTAGCTGTAGCAAAGAAAGAGATATATCAGCTAGAAAGCTTAAGTTCTCTTCCTGCTGCTAGAATTTCATGCAAAACAATATGTGTTCATGAGTTTGCCTTTGCCAAGGGTGTGTTTAGGAGATGTTAATATTTTGGAACAGTTAGAGTAGCTTATTATTTTAAGTATTTTGACAAAGCTACAGTTAAGCTAATTCGTTTATTTTGTCTGAATTTTAACTATATGAATAAAAAGTGTGTTTTATTTTAACTCTGGCAGTTTGACCAGAATCAAATTGCATACAGAATGCAGTGTCTGGCACTTGCCTTTCAAATAAGAAAATATTAGGCTCTAGAATATTTCCTTGACATATTTTGAAGGGGTTCAGTCTGGTCTGTAACACTTAGGACAACCTGAACTATGTAAATCAGATCTATACTTTGAGTATGTTCTCAGCTCTGTAACACTGTGTTTTTACTTTTTGAATGTTTGTGAAAGTATAGGCCATTCTTTGCCATGAACAGATTGCAAAGTAAAGGTGGACCATAATTGTAAATGAAGGCAATGGCCCAGAGACCAGACCAGGCAGGAGTACATGCTCAACAGTTTGTTTAAAGTTGCAGATGAGTTTCACAAGGAAATGTCAGAAGTCTCCAACACAGACTGAAGTAACTGACAAGCAAACCTACTCTAACTTGGTTGCCTTTGTTTATTCCCTTTCTAAGTAAGGGTTAATACTTTCCAACAAATAGTTTTTTTTATATTTCAGGAATGAATCCAAATATTATGCTTTTGTGTAAAGAAATATTGCGACTGTAACACACAACCTGGAATGCCTATTTAGATGCTGGAATACTTCTCTACCTGCAACGAGGTCTTAGAACATTTAGTGTAATTTGAGATCTTGGATTCTAAAGTAGAGCTAAATGAGTTTTAGTTTTATTCCTATGAAGGTGACTTTATTTTTCTCAGGGACAGAACATTTTTTTTTAAAAAAAGCACAAGCAGTTCCAAGAAATCACAACACTTAAGCTAACTGACTTGATAAGCTACCAGCTAAGGTCATTGCTGAAGAGTTTGGTGAACTTTCAGAAAGAAATGCTACAGGCAAGTTCCGTTCAAAAGATAAACAGCATGTCTGATATGGATCTTAAACACTCTCAAGATAGTCCAAGTCAGAGAAAGTCAGTGAGTTAGCCTGGGTCTGTGATTCTCAAGGAGAAGCAGAGAGAATCACATTTGGTGAATGTGGAGCAAGTTGCTGAAATGAAATATTTGTAAACTCATAAAATTAAAGCTTAAAATAAATTACTCCACTTGGTCAGAGTATCTGTAAAGAATATTGTTTGGAGAACGGTTGAATCTTTTTGCTATTTATAAAGATCTTACCAAAGTTTCTTGTATTCTATTTATATTTCCTTTTTCTGTATAATAAATATTGAGATTTTGTTGAAAGTTCATTGGCAGCCTCTTATTCAGTGACTGACCACCACAGTAAATTGGTTTGGTCTATCAGGTCAGGTTTAATTCTGGGAATTGTCTTGTTGAGTAATACTATCATAACATATCGCAACATAATCTGGGACAGTCTCAACTTTGTTGGGATCAGAATCAGAATTAGGTTTTATTGTCATGTATACGCAAGTACAGGAGTACAGTGAAAAGTTTATAATGTCGCTTTTCACTGTGCCATCTTAGATATAAAGTACCTAGGTACAAGTCTTCGATTCAAAAAGAAGTAAAAGAAGAAAAGCTGCATTACCTCACAGTGATTAAAAAAGTTAGAAATAAGACCTAGTTAAAAGGATAAACGTTAGTCAGATAAACAGATTGCAGATAAACATTACATTGCAGTGGATCAGTGCAGGAGCTTGTGCACACAGTCTGACTGGCCTCGCAAAGCTGTCCCCAAACGTTCCCAATCCGCTGTGGCTCTCAGCCGGATTCTCATTTTACTGTAACAAATTATTCTTACCCCAAATCAGGTAATTAAATCACAAGAGCAACATGATGCAGAAATCTGAAATAGCAACATGTCGTGCTGGAAACACTCAGCAGCTCTGGCAACATCTGTGGCAAATGAGACACAATTAAAGCATTGATGGATTTGCATTAGCACCTCCACATGCCAATTCCTGCCAACCCCTGGCTGTTAAACTTTAGGTTGTGCCAGTTTTGTGCTTTCCAATCAGGAATGACTGCCTAAGGGAGATGTTTTAACAAGCAGTTAATTAATTACACTCTGTGCACCCTCTTCATAACTGTAACCTCTTGAAACTAAAAGTCTACATTATTAGCATCCATTGCATGAAGCACTGAATTCTTTGAGGGTGTGGTTATGGTCTTTTTTTTAAAAAGGCGATCAGCTTCATTGCACCCCATGTGTTAATGGGGGTGGAGGGAATTGAGACAGAGGAAAGGTAACACAACACACACCAGACAAAACAACCAACCAGCTTACAGCAGCAAACGAATAGGTAACTCCCAGCCATATCGTAGAAACCAGGGGGGGTACAAAGGTGAAAGCCAGGAGTGCAAAAACTGGGAGTGTCAGTACAGCAGAGATCAGGGCAATTACTGCTCTCAGACCAACATAATCCTGGAAAACAAAAGAAAACAGGACATTACACAGATAAATAAATACAAGCCCTTCACATAATCGAGACAAGTCTGGTTATTGGTAACGCCCAGGGTCAGATGGTATGACAAAGCAGCTGAATTAATCTTCTTGGATTTTACTTTGTCTTATCAAAGGTTTGATGAAACATACTATCCTAATTTTTAAATCTTTGCAGGTGACCCTGTTTTACAGATCTACTTGTGTTTCTCTACTTTTATTCCTGAAAGCATATGACCAATTAGGAAATAGTCATAAATTTTACCAGACCTGAAAGTGGCTCCCTTATTAGAGAGAGGGGACTGATGGTGGTTTAACCAGAAGGTCACTGTGCCTCAGGTGAGGGGAGAGGTTGAGAAGGAGAGAGTCCTTCATGGTAACCTCAGCCGGTGCAGGGAATTGAAGCCACATTGTTAGCAAGGCTCCACTCGAACCAGCTGAGTGGGCACTAGGGAACAATTTGGGCTGACAGACTTGCTTTCCATGCTGTATTGCTCTAGGACATCCCAAATCAGCCATGCAGCGAACAGTCAGTTAGCTCAACATTTCCCCTGCAGCAGTTTAAGAATGCATCACCTTTTCAAGGCACATCTTGGAATATGTAATAGATATTGGCGCAGCCTGTGACACCCACATTTCAAAGTGAGTTTTAAAAATACCCACCAGAACACTATAACACCGTTCCTACATTGTCATTGGGTCAAAGTTCTTTAACTCCCTCTGAGCACTGTGGGTGCTCTTACACTAAAAACTGTAGCAATTCAACAAGACATCTTTTCCAGAACAACCAGAAGTGGGCAATAAACGCCCGCAGTGCCCATATCCCATGAATGAATTTTTGAAAAAAGGTAGGTGTTCAATCTGCAAAGTATTGTGGAAAATGGTAAGGCAAAAGACAGAGCAATTTCTAGTTTGAAAGTGCTATCTTAAGTAAAGCGGATGTGGGTGATGACAGAGCTAAGGAAATGGTTGCAAAAGCCACTTTTGTGATTGATTGAGAGAGAGAGAGAGAGAGAGAGAGAGAGAGAGAGAAGAGAGAGAGGGGTGGGGGGGAGAGAGAGAGAGAGAGAGAGGGAGGGGAGAGAGAGAGCGAGAGGGGGGGAAAGAGAGAGGGGGGGGGGAAGAGAGAGAGAGAGAGAGAGAGTGTGAGAGAGAGAGAGGGAGAGAAGAGAGGAGAGAGAGAGAGAGAGAGAGAGAGAGAGGGGTGGGGGGAGAGAGAGAGAGAGAGAGAGGGGAGAGAGAGAGAGAGAGAGAGAGCGAGGGGGGGGGGAAGAGAGGGGGGGGAGAGAGAGAGAGAGAGAAGAGAGGAGAGAGAGAGAGAGAGAGAGAGAGGGGTGGGGGGGGGAGAGAGAGAGAGAGAGCGAGAGGGGGGGAAAGAGAGAGGGGGGGGAAGAGAGAGAGAGAGAGAGTGTGAGAGAGAGAGAGGGAGAGAAGAGAGGAGAGAGAGAGAGAGAGAGAGAGAGAGAGAGAGAGAGGGGTGGGGGGAGAGAGAGAGAGAGAGAGAGAGGGAGGGGAGAGAGAGAGAGAGAGAGAGCGAGAGGGGGGGGAAGAGAGGGGGGGAGAGAGAGAGAGAGAGAGAGTGTGAGAGAGAGAGAGAGAGAGAGAGAGAGAGGGGGGGGAAGAAGAGAGAGGGGGGGGGGAAGAGAGAGAGAGAGAGAGAGAGAGAAACACAGATGAGCGAGAGAGATTAGACTAAGTGGGTTGGAGAATTTATTTCAAAGGAGTGGAGAGAGCAAGGATTAATTTGGATATAAAAGAAGACAAACTGAATGGAAAATAGATCCAAAAACGTCCAAGGACGTATATCAACAACAAAACTAGTCCTGGTGTTGTTTTTAAAACTGAGAAAAATTATTTTAGGGCAGGAACAGGCTCCCTCCCCTGGCCAGAATTGTCAAATGCAACCTAGCGATGTTTTATTTCTTTAACTGTCAAGCAATGTACTTAAAAGTAACAACTTAGTGGTGCATCAGCATTAGACAAAGCCAAACAATTCATTCCAGCATTCATTAGGGTCTGATCATGATCTTTGCATTGGGTCCAATGGCCCGTGTACAATGAACTCCAGGCTCATGGCCCGATAATAACACTCCACAACCATGCAATAATAGATTACAAGCATATTTCCCAAACAATAAATTACAGATTACAAGTGCAGGACACAGTACTGAGATCCAGAGTTAATAAATTGAGACATTAATTAGACAAACTTTTGTCTAATTAAAGATTCCAAGTCTGTCATCATCAGGGATATCAGATCATTGCTCTGAGCAAGTGAATTTTGAAGTTATATTTATTTTATTCCTAATTGACTAATATTTTCAATAGTGTTAAAGGTAACATGTGCAAACATCACCAATCTGCCCTGTATGAAGCCCGTGCTGTCATGATATGTTACACTCTGCTTTCTCAAACCATCCTCACATTCATTACAATCACTCTGCAACATACCTCATCTAACTATCTAAAAAAAGTGAGAAATTACAGAGCTCCAAGATGCAGAGAGATCTGGGTGCCACAGTGCATGAATTACAGAAGGTTAGTATGCAGGTACAGCAAGTAAATCAGGAAAGCTAATAGAATATCATGTTTTATTACAATGGGAATTGTATGAAAGCGTTGGGAGACTATGCTCCAGTTATACATAGCATTGGTAAGACCACATCTTCAGTATTTTGTATAGTATTCGGCACTTTACTTGTAGAAAGATGATAACGCATTGTAAGTAGTTCACAGAAAGTTTACTAGACTAATACTGGAGTGATGGCAGATTGCCCTATGAGGTTAGGCTAGGTAGACTGGGCCTGTATCCTCTTCAGTTTAGAGGGGTCAGAGGTGACTGAACTGAAACATAAAAGATCCCGAGGAGACTTGATCAGATGGACCTGGAAAGGATGTTTTCTCTTGTGGGAGAATCTAGGACAAGAGGTCACTGTTTAATTATAAAGAGTCAGCCATTTAAACGGAGATGAGGAAACATAATCTAGGGTTATATTTGGAATTGCTTTCTTCAAAAGCTCGTGGATGCAGAATCTTTAAATATCTTTAAGACAGAAGTAGTTGATTCTTGATTATCAAGAGGATGGACGATTATCAAGGATATGTAGAGTTGGTGTTAAAATCAGATCGGCCATGATCTTATTGAATGGTACAGCAGGCTCAAAGGGCCGAGTGGTCTGCTGTTATTCATTTGTACACTGAGGGTGATCCCTTTCTCTGCTGCCCTCTACTTCACCTCTCAAGTTAGATCTTTGTAGTTTTTCAGCACTGATTAAATTACTGAAATACTGACAACATTATCTTTTCCAAGTGTCAGTTTTAAACAACTCCTTTTGCCCTTGTAATTTCATGCACCTCCTCCAGCATCCCCAATAGTAACACAGCATTTTCACAATCAAAAGATTCCCTGATCAGAACAGTCTCAATATGTCGACAGGTCGTATTGAGGAAGCTGGGAGGCTGCAGAAGGACTTGGATAGGCTAGGAATGCTATGTGGGAAAGTGAGAGGTTATGAACTTTGATAGTAAGAATAGAGGTGTAGACTATTTTCTAAATGGGGAAAGGCTTTGGAAATCTGAAGCACAAAGGGACTTTAGGGTCCGGGTTCAAGGTTCCCTTAAGGTTAATTGCCAACAGAACCTGCAAGTTAGGAAGGCAGACATTTTGAGATGGCTAGAATTTCAAAACAGGAATATTTTGCCGAGGTTGCATAAGGCTTTGGTCAGCCGTATTAAGAACATGGAGAGGACATTGGGGCCTCTAACACGAAAGGATATGCTGGGGTTGGATGGGGTCCAGAGGAGATTTACATAAATGATCCTGGGGATAAAAGTGGTTTTCATATGTGGAGTAGCTGAGAACTCTGGGTCTGCACTCGATGGAGTTTAATCGGACATGGGGCAATCTCATTGAAACCTACCGAATATTGAGGCGCCTGGAATAGAGTGGACGTGGAGAAGAGGGAGAGACTAGGACTCGAGGGCACAGCCTCAGAGTGAAGGGATGACCCCTTAGAATTTGAGGTGAGGAGGAATTTGTTCCAGAGGGCAGGGAATTTGTGGAACTCACTGCTGCAGGGGGCCATGGAGAGGAAGTCTCAGTGTATTTAAGACAGAGATAAATAGGCTCTTAATTAGTCAGGGGATCAAGGGTTACAGGGAGAAGGCAGGAGAATGGGGTTGAGAAACATATCAGCCACGGTTGAATGGCAGAGCAGACTCTACCCCAATCCTGCTCCTATATCTTACAGTTACATGGTTTAAAAATAACCTATGACACATTATACAGGAACAGGCATTTTAAACAGCAGATTGAACCCAGTTCAAATTTAGGTTCACACTGAGCACCTGCAACTGCACTGTAAAAATTGAAATGGTTAGATGAGCTCTCAGCACAATTTCTTCCAAGATATTTAAACCTTCCTGTCACACACTGTGTTCTTCACACAACAGACAAATAAGCTTAATAATTTTAAGCAGACAAATGGACCATTAATGGAGTACATTTCAGAATAACTGAGACACATCCACATTTTGATGAAGCGAAACTTTAGATTAAAGGTCAGTTTCAGAGGTGTCCTGATCTACTTCCATGTATAGTCAGGGATAGTCAAACAAACAACAACCAAGCTTGCTCACTTGCTGTCAAACCAAGTGATCCCAAACTGCTGTGCGGTGAGGTAAACCAGATAGTACTCACAACAAGGATCCCAGCGATTGAAAACAGCAGCAGTGAGGCATCGTAGATAGCTCCAGCAACATAGGAGGCTTCTTGCTGACTGTACCCAGAATATTTATCCTGAATAAATTTGCTGGAAAACAAACAAAGACCTCCACAAATTTAGGTCAGAGTTATAGGGTAACAGATTCACACTCAAGATAAAGGGCTTCTACTCGAACCGTCGACTCTCCTGCTCCTCAGATGCTGCCTGACCTGCTGTGCTTTTCCAGCACCACACTTTTCGAATAGGTAATTTCAGTAAAGTTCAACGGGTTTCCATATAAAAGCAAATAGTACGTATACTGGAAATCCGAAACAAATACAGAAATTGCTGGAGAAACCCAGGAGATTTGGCAGCATCTGTGGTGACAGAAACAGACTGAACGTTTTGAGTTCAATAACAAAAGAACTGTCATATCGATCTTCAAACATTAACTGTTCTCTCTCCTCAGGTGCTGCCAGACTGCGCGCTATGTTTATTTAGTTTCCACAGTTTACGTTTTAAATAATTAAATGCTAGAGGTTCCAACAAGTACTCAACTGGAATTTCACAACAGTAATGTAATGAAACTGCTTTTGTGTGTATAGTGCTGCACAGACCAGAACCCCATTGATATACAAGCAGCAGCAGAATCACACTGTAGAATGTGAAAAAGGAAATCTGCCAACACCACACTGATTCAGTTCCTGTTTAGAAGCTGAGAGAGAAGCAGAGGGGCCAATGGGGTAATTATCAGTGAGAATGGGAGAATCTGATAGCTGTCTCTTTCTCTATCCCCTAAGAGGGGGAAGGGTAGATGGGCATGTGGGGGACTGGCAGAGATGGGACAGGGTGGTGGTGGTAGTGGGGTAACTGGCAGGCTGAGAGGGGTAACCCCAGGCTGAATGTTGACTCACTCAGATGGAATTCTGCGGAGACTGGTCTGGACTGTTTCCCCTCCAAGAGGTGACTTAGGGTCAGTGTTGGTTCAACCCATCTCCTCAGCTCAGCCCCAGACACCAGCCCCCTCCCCCTTATCATCATCCATTGGGGCAGATTCGTTTTTCCTCTCTCTAGCTCTGTTACTTCACAAGAATGGCAAAACACTGACTTTATTCTGAAGCTTTGCTCCTTGGCACTTGTCTTTATGGTTATTTCTAATAATTACTTGTTTACACCATTTGGTTTTTCTCTCGTGAAGTTCCTGGTTAATGTTGTGCAGCCCCCACCCTCACCCAGGGATGAAAAAGATTGAAAGGTGGAGATCCTACTGTGTTAAAACATACGCCAACAGCATACTGGGACAAAAGAGGACTAAGCCAGCCCATTCCAAATACACACACAGACACACTCCCATGACCAGGTTTAAAGAAAATTTAAACATCTACACTAAAAACAAAACATTCACTTTTGCAGCCTTCCCCTGCTTATGTAGTGACCACACTCTTACACCATGGGGGAATAACTGTTCTTGTAGCATGGAGAGATTAAATTAGATTCTCTACAGTGTGGAAACAGGCCCTTTGGCCCAACAAGTCCACACTGACCCTCCGAAGAATAACCCACCAAGACCCATTTCTCTCTAACTAATGTATCTAACACTATGGGGAATTTAGCATGGCCAATTCACCTAACCTGCAAGTCTTTGGACAGTGGGAGGAAACCCACGCAGACACGGGGAGAATGTGCAAACTCCACACAGTCAGCTGCCCTAGGTTGGAATCGAACCTGGGTCCTTGGCGCTGTGAGGCAGCAGCACTAACCACTGAGCCACCGTGCCGCCCCATGCATCAAAACCCTCAAACACTCGCATCCTGCGAAAAGATCAATGGGACCCAAGAGGAATGTGGTACAAGTGTTTCAGATCCTGGACATTTCAAAACAGGGGAACACTCCTCACCTGGCATCAGCGACAAATGGGAAGATCCCATTGTAAAAGAACATGATGGTGACCACAAGGAGCCAGTAGCGGAGAGACAAATAACGAATATCTTGGAAACGCTAAGGCGAAAGAAGAAAAATGGTAAGACAACAGCATCCTGGTGGAGGTTAAAGTCAACTCGAGCAACGTGTGATGGAATTTTGTGGATCCCTCCATCAGGGACCAGGAATCCTGCTCCATTTCAGATAACAACTACCGAGGCAAATACAGACAGTTTACACAAGACCGAATCCCCCGAGATCCTTAAATCACGCACCACTTTTTTAGAATCCTCCAGAAGGACAGCATCTAGTCCAAGCTGTTTTGTGCCAACTTTATCCAGGACACTAACAATGATGGCGGAGAAAAAACTAAGAACACACAGCAACATACCTGAGGAAAATGAACCAGACGATTGATTAGTTTATAAACAGAAACTGCACCAGTCCAAAAAACTCTGATTTTCTATTTATACTCATTAACAGAATGAGGGCATCGCTGGCTAGGCTACCATTTATTGCCCAGAGGCAATTAAGAGTCTGGAGTCACATGTTGGCCACACAAGATATGGGCAGATGTCCCTCAGGGAAGGAAGTTACTGCACCAGACTGATTTTACCAATAATTGGCAGCAGTTGGATGGTCATCATTAGACATTTGTCTTTTTTTATTCCGTCTGCCATGACAGGATTTGAACCCAATCCCCAGAACATTATTAATCCAGAGACCTCAGTAATCTAGCAATAATTCCACTAGGCCATCTCCTCCATTGTGGCAGTCAGACCTTAACAGCTGCCAAGTGCAGTCTCATATATTTATATCATACCCATTCTTTACACAATGTCCCAAAATCTTTCGGAGGCTTCCTAACAAAAATGGATACTGAGCCAAAGGAGATATTGGGAGTTGGGAACAGCTTAAGGAAGGAAAGTCTGAAAAAGCCGGAGAGACAGTGAGAGAGGGAGGAACGTGAAGCCCCCCAATAGCCAGTGAGTGAAGGATGAAACTAGAGCCAATCTTTCCTCAAGTTAGATATATTCACAGACAGAAACATTACAAGTCCACCCCTGCGAGCCCACCCCGGTTCAACAAGTCCACCCCTGTGAGCCCACCATACAACTGAATTGAATTGAATTGAGGCATAGTGAAAAGCTTTGTCTTGTGAGCAATCCAGGCAGATCACAGAGTTAAGTCACACAGGTAAGTAAATAATAGGTAAACAGCAGCAAAAAGCAGAAACACAGGTATAGGTGAATATTAAGAGTTTGTGAGTCCATTCAGTATTCTAACAACAGTAGGTTAGAAACTGTTCTAATACCGGCTGGTGCGTGTGTTCAGGCTTCTGTAGCTTCTCCCCATAGGAAGTGACTTTGTATGCATTCAAACAACAACCACCCAAATCATTATCCTCAACCAACCTTAAACACAACTAGTGTACAATAAATAAAGAATGGGACTGAGGTAACTGAAACCACTACAGGAAAGCACTAAGTTCATGGAGTCAAAAGTTATAACACCAGAGACAGTGACGCAGAGTTACGCGGTCATGAAATTTATTGAATATCTTTAGAAAGAGATTTTGCTAAATGCAAGTCACTCTCCAGGCACCAATTTTCCTCCTTTCTACAGTTAGAGGGAGCATTAGCGGCACTGGGCTGGTCTTAAACACCAGTTTGATGTACATGCCACGATGTACAGTATTTGTATTTGCACTTCTAGTTAGTTATTGATGAATTAAAATAAACATTAACTGGTGAATGGTAATCTGACTACTAACCAATTAATACAAACTGAATAAGCAGCACTTGCCATATTTAGATTTACTCCCAATGTAAGACATAAGACCATTAGAAATAGGAGCAGGAGTAGGCCATTTGGCCCCTCGAGCCCGCTCTGCTCTTCAATAGGATTATTACTGATCACTAAGATTTCTTTTCCCTTCAACCTCCTGAAACTTAAGCATTAAGAAACTTTTCTCCCTCAAAACAAAAAAAAATTCTTACCTCCCCAAAGTGTCCACTGAATTCCAAAGTTTCTCTCGATGGAGGGTGTTAGGAAGAAGTTGAGGACACTGCCCAGACGGGAACAAGTCAACTGTAGGCCGAAAGCCAGCGAAAGCTCCTTACCTTTAAACCAGAACGCAATAATTCGGTCCTGAGCAACTGAGAGGTGAGGGGACGGGGGGAGATGGGTGGGAAGAGAATACAAAAGTGAGAAAACAGGAGCAGAAGGCCATTCTGCACAGTGAGACCCTTTACTATTCAACATGACCAAGGCTGATCTTCTATCCCAATGTATTATTGCTGTTTTCACCCCCATGCCCCTCGACTACTTTAACCTCTCGTAACCCATTTCTTTCTTGAATACATTCAGTATTCGGTCCTCACTTCCCCGTGGTACAGAAATCTACAAGTTCACCACCCTCTGAACGAAAACATTTTTCACCTCATACGGAGTGGCCTGAGTCGGAAGTCACCTGGCACCAGGTCATAGTCCAATGGGGATTTATTTGAAATCACAAGCTTTCGGAGTGGACTTTGCCTGGCAAAGAAGCAGCGCTCTGAAGGCTTGTGATTTCAAATAAATCCCTATTGGGCTATAACCTGGTGTCATGTGACTTCTGACTTTGTCCACCCCAGTCCAACAGCGACACCTCCACATCAAGAATGACCCGAGATTGCAAAGCCCTCGTTGTGGGAATCCTCTCTCTCAGCCAGAGGAAATATAACTCCTCCATCTATTGTGCAGCCCTGTCTGAACTTGGTGTGTTTCAATGAGATCTCCTTTCATTCTCTAAACTCCAGTGAATACACGCCCCTGCTCCCCTTATCTGACAAACATGCCACTGCAGGAATCAGTCAAATGAACCTCTACTGAACTTCCTCAGTGGTGACGTATCCTTTCTCAGGTGGGGAGACCAAAACTGCACACAGTACTCCAGGTGCAGTCTCACCAAGGCCCTGTACAACTCCAGTAAGATTTTGTTGCTCCTCTACACAAACCCTCTCACAATATATCATTTGTCTGTCAAACTGCATGCCTTCAGTGACCAGTGTACAAGGACACCCAGATCCCTTTGCATATTAATAATTCCCAATCAATCACTTAAATAGTAGCCTGACATTCTGTTGGTCTATGGAGTGGACAATTACACATTATACTGCATCTACCACGCTGTTTCCCATTCACTCAACTTGTCTAATACCATCCCAAAAGCATCTATACGCTCTCTTCACTGCTCACAATCCCAACTAGTTGTGAGTCATCAACAAAATGTGGAAACCTGAATTCTTATTCCCTCACCCAACTTGTTAATGTATCTTGTGTAAAGCTGAGATCCAAACACTGAACCAAGGTCCCCTATTTGTCAATGCCACCTCCCACCACTCCAAAAATAACATTTCTTTTGACTCATGTCAACCAGTTCTCAAGTTCAGTCAGCTACTCTCAAGATTCTAATTAAAAAGTGCAACAGACACACGCACTCTCTCTCTCTCAGACCCCAGTCAGGCTACTGTCTCCTTCCAGATTGTTCTACATAGTCATGTGACACTGACATCATGATACATTTCTACTGTGCTCTCTGCTGAGACCATGACAAAATCAAAAGTTGCCACGGTCTTACCCCACCATAGGGCTGCTCTCTCATTAGAGA
Organism: Chiloscyllium punctatum; assembly: GCF_047496795.1. Classification (NCBI taxonomy): domain Eukaryota; kingdom Metazoa; phylum Chordata; class Chondrichthyes; order Orectolobiformes; family Hemiscylliidae; genus Chiloscyllium; species Chiloscyllium punctatum. The sequence goes on along the minus strand of NC_092778.1, from coordinate 61,853,416 downwards.
GAGACGACTGGTGGTGATTTAACTGGATGGCCACCACATCTCAGGCAAAGGGAGAGGTTAAGATTCCTTCAAGGTAACCTCAGCTAGTGATCGGAATTGAACTCAAGCTGTTAGCATCACACGGTTTCGTAAGCCAACCATCCGGCCAACCGAGCTGAACCAACCACCACTGACTAATTAAAAAAGGTAGTGACCGATCCATTCTGTAGGATATCTTCATTCTGCTGCCTGCCACCAGGAGGTAGTATTTGCATAACCCTGCAAACCTTTGAGGAGCAGAAGGCAGCAGCACCACTGCCCTATAGACTAGGTGGCACCTTCACCAGCGCCATTTCCATAATCCTCCCATTCAGTCTTTCAGGAAAGGTTTGGTGTTGCTGGCTATGCCCTTCCTAATTGCCCCAGAAAGGAGTGGCTTCCTCTGCCATTTCAGAAGGCAATCCAGAATCAACTACTTTGACTGGGAGTCTGGAGTCATGTGTGGGCCAGACTGGGCAAGGATGGCAGATTTTCCTCCCTAAGTGATGTAAGTGAACTCGATAGATTTTCACATCAATTGGTAATAGTCTCAATAATATTGAGCATGATAATTATCTTTAAATTCTGATTTACTCATTAAATTTAAATTCCCCATCTGCCACGGGAGAATTTGAATTAACGTCCTCAGATTATGGGCCTTTGAAGGACTAGTCCAGTGACATTTACACTTTGTCCCTTAAATAAACAGACTAAGTACATCCAACACAGACACACAACGTGCTCGGACTGTGTCATTACAAAGCAACATGGAATCCGGACAAGACAAATCTGGTCTTCCCAAGGACTCTAACTTAAACTCTTAGCCAAGGAAAATGTCCATCCCAGAAAGATAATAAATTCAATATAAATAGATACTCAGATAATAAATCAGATTCAAGACATTTTCAGGTTCTGGACTATTGCTGATAAAAATCAGGGCTATTCCAAAACAATTTGGTTTCTGGTATGGAACAAGATGTGGCAAAGCCATAGAACCTTCTCATTAAAACTCCAAAGGCATCCCACTGTGACCAAACACAGGGACGAGTGAAACATGCTGCAGCAAACATCGAGTTCTGCCAATGGATTTCTCTCAAAATTATGAACCTTGCCTTCTTTTCTTTAAAGATACTGTTTCAATTGGAAAAAAAAAGCTTCGACAGGAGGCAATTGTATGGGACACAGTTAAAACATAAATGTTGTGAACAATGTCATGAGAAGAATCCATTAATTGTACTCATGGCCCCTGCCAAGTGTTTTTCCACATCTTTCCATTTACATTTCCAAACTAGACATTTTCCATTCAATCCTTCAGGGAAATAGGATGAAAACGGTGGGAGAGAAATAGTTACCATAAATGTGAGATTATCCTGGAAAGTTAACATTGAAGTATTTTCAGTTGTACATTCATACACAAAAGGAAACCAACACGAATCCTCTCGGCTGGTTAATTCACAATCTACTACAATTAGGCCAGAACTGGTACTCACTGATCAGTGATCCATTGCTTGAGCCAAAGAGAAGTCGGCCAATGAGCATCAGAGGCAAGAGGTAACATGTGCCCTTGAAGTGAGATCCTAAAGCAAAAGTAGCCGAACCCAGAACAATAAGGATGGAGAAAAGGATGATCCCAACTATGGTGGTGGGGGATGGGGTGAGAGGACAGAATCAGAAACAAATAATTCTAATTTTCATAAGAGAAAGACTCAACATTTAAATAGCAATTAAAATTAAGCATTAAAAAAAAAGGTTCAACAGTACTCATACACCTTGTTGTCTAACTTTACAATCTTAGCAACCAACTTCTTTTAAAGTGCTGTAATAAAAAATCTCAAAAATCTTAAAAAGCCTTGATCTACTAGTAGAGAAAGAATGTTCTTGTCAGTTTCTATCTGCAATCTGGAGCCTGCAACAGCACACCCATAAAGAAACTAAAAAAAAAACCATCACTAACTCCAACCTGCAGATCTGTAAGTGTCCAGATATGGACTCATGAAATTGCTGTCAGCTTCTAAGTAATAAATAGTCAATGCTGCCAATTTTGTCATCATTACTACCACAGAATCTGCATGTATTTCCTGTCATGATTAAGAAAACCATTAAGTTGATTTCTCCCTGGCGTTCAAACATATATCATTTGGATTTGTCTACTCAAATTGATCTAATGCTGTAACAATACACTGGCACAAAGGGTCATAAAGACAAACTAGTTCCTGCACTTTTGCAATTCAGCTTCTCTGGATGGTCATCAGCCTCCCGAATGTTAATGAAGGTGTTGACTCTGGCAAACAATGTATCTTTGAGAAGATACGTTGCTAATTAGTCACTTGGGTTTCAGGTTGGAAGAGGTCAGTATCAAACCACAACTGATGCTGAAGGAGGTTTGAAGCTTCTGGAAATGGCAAAGGTACCTAAATAAGAGTTACCCAGCCAGGCAGCACAGTGGCACAGTGCCTAGCACTGCTGCCACACAATGCCAGAGACCCGGGTTCAATTCCCGCCTCTGAACATAAGAACTAGCAGCAGGAGTAGGCCATCGGACCCTACAAGCCTGCTCCACCATTCAGTAAGATCATGGCTGATCTGCATGGGTTTCCTCCGGGTGCTCCGGTTTCCTCCCACAGTCCAAAGATGTGCAGGTTAGGTGAATTGGCCACTCTAAATTGACCTTAGTGTTAGGTGTAGGGGAATGGGTCTGGGTGGGTTGCTCTTCAGAGGGTCAGTGTGGACTTATTGGGCTGAAGGGCTTGTTTCCACACTAAGTAATCTAATCTAATCAGAACAGAAGAACTAGGAGCAGGAGTTGGCCGTCTGACCCATCAAGCCTGCTCCACCATTCAGTAAGATCATGGCTGATCTGTTCATGGCCTCAGCTACCCTTATCCACCTTCTCATCGTATCCCTTAATTCCTTTACTGTTCAAAAATCTATCTTTGCTTTAAAGACATTGAACGAGAGAGCACAGAATTCCACAGATTCACAACCCTTTGGGTGAAGAGGTTCCTCCTCTGCTCAGTCTGATATCTGCTCCCCCTCATTTTGATGCTTCACCCAAAGAGTGGAAACAACCTCCCTACATCTACCTTACCTACTCCCATCATAATTTTTTGTTCTTATAAAGATTCCTCCTCATTCTTCTTAATTCCAATGTGAGACATCAAAATGGCTGTTCAGACAGGTCCACACCTTATCTATCTCCCCCCCCAACATGGGTGCACTGTTAACTGTGGAATTTCTGCCAAGATGAGGAATTCCCAGTGGAACAGCCAGATCCCAGAACGGGAGCTTTGACCATCATAAGCAAAATATTAGATGGCAAAACAGGAACATACAGAAAAAAAAATGAAAATGCAAGATCAGCTATGCATGTAACAGGAGGAATCTAGTGTCAGAAATCCAAAATTGGCCAAATGAGGAAATCCAGAAAAGTGGGACAATTCAAGTTAACCAGATAGATAATTGGCAATGTTTTGTGCAAGAGATTAGCAACAATATTGAACCAATGGGAGAATGTTGGTTATATAAGATTTAAAAGCTACAAATTAATAGTTGGAGTTACTGTTGAAGTTTATAGGCTGGAGGGACAAATCCTCTCCAGGCCCCCGATCCTGAACTGGTTAGGAAAACATCTGTGCCAGGTTTCTCTTATTCACCACTACTTTACCCATCATTGATAGATAACCTGATTTTGAAAAGTCTGAAAACTTTTGATTTCTAGGTGCTATAACAGGATTCAGCCTATTAACCTTAGCATGAGGAGCAAAGTTCAAAATCAGACATCCCCAGTTATAGTCCAACAGGTTTAACTGGAAGCACGAGCTTTTGCACCGCTGCTCCTTCATCAGCACAACCACCTGATGAAGGAGCAACATCTGAAAGCTAGTGCTTCCAATTAAACCTGTTGTACTAATAACCTGGTGTTGTGTGAGTTTTAAGTTTGTACACCCCAGTCCAACACCGGCACCTCCAAATCAGGAGGAGGGTTTATTTTGATCTGAAATCAGCTCTTCTACTGGGTAGGAGTGCTCCAGGTTATACCCTCCCTTCAGACTCACCACCACTTCCCAGCTTGTCAATGAAGAAACCAGACAGGGTCACCACCACTGCATTGCTGCAAGACAGAAAATACAATTATGAAACAAAATGCAAAAACTGCTGAGGAATGTTGTGCTTTTCAAAATAACTAATACTGAATTGGAGCCCATCCTCACCCCTCCCTTTCTTTCTCAGAACCCAGTTGACCACTGCATGGTCTGAGCCCAGTTTCCACCCTCCCCATCTCCATCAAATTCCTAAGCTTCTGTGGAAAGAAGTAGAGCTTATAGTCCCTGGCAAAGAGAGTATACATTAATTGGGGTATGAAGGGACAATGGCAAACTTATGTTGAACTTACTCAGTCTTCATTCCTGTTGCCTATCCAACAGGCCAAAACAAATGCCATTTCATGGTTTAATGTCTCTGCCAGCAGGACATTGAGTAACCTGATAAACCTCTTGTATATGATCAGAAATCACTGAAAACCAGCAGGAGAACTGCTCGTGGCAATGAAAAATGAACCTTTGACTCAAAATACACAAAGAATTGATGTTACAAAATCTGTAATGCAGAGGTGGAGTTGGAAAAGGTATGAGCAAGCTTTTGTGACGATACTGTGTTTTAAGAGATGTATTTTGTTCTTTTTTTTAGAAGATGAAGAAAAGTTGAGACAGAGGTGCCAAGCAAACAGCTCCAAAGCCAATAAACAGCTTGCAAGGCTTTGGTTTTACTTTTTAAAAAGTTGGAACAATAGAAGCAGCTTGAATGGGTGGAGTCAAGCTCCCACAGAACCAGGACTTTTAGTTTTAGTTCTGAGGAAGGGTCACTGGACCTGAAATGTTAACTCTGATTTCTCTCCACAGATGCTGCCAGACCCTTTGAGATTTTACAGTGATTTCTGTTTTGTTTGGTTTTTAATTTTAGCTTTCAGTCGCTGCTCGATATGGAGGCGCTAGAAGCTGGATATAAAAGTTGTTATTCCTCTCTGTTACAGCGAAAAGCTGGCATTCTCTTCCTGCTGCTAGAATCACAGGAGACACAATCTATTTTACTGAATTTGCCTTTGCCAAGGGTGTGTTTATGGGACGTTACCATATTGGAACAGTTATTGTTTAGTAATTAAATAAGCTATTATTCAATAGAGTTAAGTTGTACCAATTTATTCTTTCTTTTGTTGTATTATCACTGTAGTGCATGAATAAAGTGCATTTTGCTTCAATTCTGGCAGTTTGTCCAATTGAAGTTGGCCATCTGGAACAAAACACCTGGTTTAAAATAAGAAAAAGTCAGGGTCTAGGCTATCGACTTAATATATTTTGAGGGGATTTGGTCTGGTCCATAACTCTTTACAGCAATCCCCAGTTCTGCTAACTGCAAAGAGGCAGGGTTTTAGGGAAAAGACAACAAAGTTCACAAGCAGGATCAGCACAACACACAAACACAAACACAATGAGTCCCACAATGTGTTGCTGACATTATTTTATAATAATTATTTTGATTCGTTGCTTAGTGAAGGTACGCTGGTTGTAGTGAACATAGGAGCTGGGTTTGTCCCATGCTACTGGAATGGGCTTTGAAGTAGAAATTGGTATCCCGAGTGAAGGATTACATTATTTTCCCATTTTGTTTTCCAATAATGATCAAAGGTGCAGATTTTTGCCAAAATCTGCAATGCATTTTTAAATTAAACGATGTTGGACGTGAGGTTACAGTAGCTCATTGTTCCTGTCATTACATATAAGCCTTCTTCACTGTAAGCACTGGAGGTGGTAATGGAGCAACAACTAATGACCCTAACAATGGCTTGCATTTATCTAGGGGGCTGGAAACAAGATACATTGGGTGAGGGCTTCAAATAGTGCAGCAGCATAATCAAAATATGGTTAAAATGGCGAAACCCAAGCACCACATTATATGTTTCAATTACAGCGAGGAAACATAGCATCAGATGTACTGCACAGAAACACACCCTTCAGTCCATGCCGACCAGACTTAATCTAGTCCCATTTGCCAGCATCTGGCCCATATCCCTCTAAACCCTTCCTAATCATATACCCAACTAGATGGTTTTTAAATGCTGTCATTGTACCAGCCTCTGCCACTTCCTCTGGCAGCTCATTCCATACACACACCACCCTCTGCGTAAAAACCTTGCCCCTTAGGACCCCTCTCACCCTAAACATATGCCTTCTCGATCTCAACTCCCCCACCACAGGGAAAAGACCTTGTCTATTTACCCAACCATACCCGTCACGATTTTATAAACCTCCATAAAGGTAACCCCTCAGCCTTTGATGCTCCAGGTAAAACAGCCACAGATATAAAGAAGAATCTTTGTAAACAGCTCACCACAACAGTTGGGGGAAACCACAGTTTGATCTGAAAACATGCCAGGAGATTTGAGAGTGAATTGACCACCTGAGATAGATCTTGGCTCATTGGACTTCAAGACAACCAGGGTCATTGGGAGCATGTCGCATTGCTGACTGAAATAAAGGTGCAACATATTAAATGGAATGGTATTAAAGCTGCTAGGTGCTATTGATACCTGGGGCAAAATCTTTAGACACAAAGGGGACAGGTTTTATAAAAGGAAAGAAGAAATCTGAAATTGCTGGTGGAACTCAGCAGGTCTGGCAGCATCTGTGGGAAGAAAGCAGGGTTAAAAATTCAAATCTGGTGACTCTTCATCACAGATGCTGCCAGAGCTGCTGAGGTTTGCCAGCAATTCCTGGTTTTGTTTCAGATCGACAGAATCTGCGGTCCTTTCTCCGAAAAAAAGGAAGAAAATTTGCCAGGTGCTCCCATTTCTCAATACAGACCAGTGATTGCGGCTGGAAGTTGTGAGTGCACACAGAAAACGTACAGGTTGGATATTTGTTAAGCTCGAGTCCATGAGACCATAAGGAATAGGAAGTGGAGACCATTCAGCCCCTCGAGCCTGCTCCACCATTCAGTAGGATCATAGTTGGTCAGACACCCATCATGTCCACATTTGAGGGGCAACCTTTGATTCCCCTACAGATCAAGAATCTGCCTTAGCCTTGAATATTCCCATGAGGGAAAATATCCTCTCAGCATTTACCCAGTCAGGCCCCTTAAAAGAATCCGATATGTTTCAATAAGATCACCTCATTCTTCTCAACTCCAGTGAGTAGACTCCCAACCTGTTTAGCCTTTGCTCATAAGACAATCCCTCCCTTCCAGGGATCATTCTAGTGAGCCATCCCTGAACTGAAATGACATCCTTCCTTAAATAAGAGGACCAAAACAGTTCACAGCATTCCAGATGTGGTTTCACCAGCACTTTGTACAGTTGCAGTAAGACTTCCCTACTCTTAACATCCAACCCTCTTGAAGTAAAAACCAATACCCCCTCAGCCTTCCTGATTACCTGCTACACCTTTGTGCTGGCTTTCTGTATTTCATGCAGAAGTCCCTTTGTGTTTCAGCTTTCTGCAGTTTTTCTCCATTTAACTCATACTCTGTCCTTTCCTTCTCCCTTCCAAAATTAACAACTTTGCATTTTTGAAGTCGATGATGACGTCTACCTGTTTGAACTGACTTCAGATACTGTCCATTCCTTATTAAAAAAAACGAACAAGATATCACAGGGTAACAACTGTTGAATGAATGCAGTCCCTTGCTAAAAAGGACCATGGGAGAACACACGTTTAATAAAAAGGTCAGAAAAGAATGTCAAAACATTGAATATCAGAGTTAATGCCCCAAAGTGTTTCAGTAACTGACTACAGATGGATGCTTCAAGGAAGAGGCATGGGACAAGAATGGAGCCAAGAAAGTTATGGTCACAAGAGAGTCAGGCTGGACAGAGCACACCAGATTAGTTACATAAAATCTTCTCAACCTTTTAGAGGCTGACAAGGCAATGATTTTAGGTCACATTAATAAATGTTTAAGCACAAGAGAGTCAGGATAAGCTAAAAAGGTGGTAGAGGTGAGAACCCTCATGATATTAAAAAGGAGTATTTAGATGAATACAGGAAATGCCATGGCATATAGGGCTATGGGCACAGAGTCACTGAGCACTGAAACGAGCCCTTCAGTACAACCCATTCTTGCAGAATAAGTTTCCCAAACTAAACTAGCCCCAACTGCCTGCATCTGGCCCATAAACTCTAAACCTTTCTGATTCACTGATTCACGTAGCCATCCTGATGACTTTTAAACGCTCTAACTGTACCTGCATCTACCATTTCCTCTGGCAGATCTGTGTATAGAAAGGTTGCCCCTCACTCCCTTTTAAATCTTCCCCCTCTCACCTTAAAAATATGCCCACCTACCCTAGGGAGAAGACCTTTGCTATTCACCTCTTCTATGCTCCTCATGATTTTATAGATCTGTCAACCTCCCATGCTCCAATTTGGTTGACCGAGCAATTGCTGGAAAATGGCATTCGAAGAGATGACTGGTATAGACATTATGGGCCGAAAAGCCTCAGTCCATGCTACAAGACTCTACTACACTAACTCTGACTATTGCACTCACTGCATACAGTCAGCTTCAACCTACCAATCCAATCTTTGTTTCCTTTTCTGCGTGTATTTATTGTCGGGTGCAGAGGTTACTCACGTCCATGCATAGATAGCGTAGAGAAGATTGTACTGCTGCGGTGTCATCCCCAGGCCCTCGACACAATCTGTTGTCCTATTGGTCTCAGTGGAATTGAGACAAGTGAGATTCTGGAAAGACAGACACCACTAAATGGTTATGCAGGGACAGAAAACATCAAACTAGGGCAAATACTCATCTCTAACATCCCGAATCATTACACATCTAATTTGTTTAGCCATTGAGCTTGTAACCAGTCAGAATCCCCAAACACACATTTTATAAATTATTTAATCCCCATCTGTACAGATCTAGTTTATGGGACTCAAATAGTGAATGGGTCAGGCATCATCTGATGAAGGGGTTTAGGCCCGAAACGTCAATTCTCCTGCTCCTTGGATGCTGCCTGACCTGCTGACCTGCACCACATTCTCAACTCTGATCTCCAGCATCTGCAGTCCTCACTCTCTCAAACAGTGAATACCCTGCACCCAGTGCAGGAAGAACCAGAAATCTATTACATGTCCAAAAGTTAATTCACGTTACATTTTACAGATAGCAAGAGGAGAAAGTTATTACAGAATGTACCCATTGTATTGCAAGAACTGTTTTGATTTAATACAGTTTAAATTACAATGAAAATCAGTAACATTACTGCAGAAATCTATCTTTGCAAGAGGCTACTGGACCAGTCCACGAGATAGTGTTTCTATAACTCAAGCCACTGCTATTTCAAATAAGGCTCAAAACAGCAAAATAATCACCATGGTAACAGATCATTTCTAAAAATTACACTGTGTATAGTTCTAATGTTTCAGTACCCACTATCCCACATGGGAGCTCATTCCAGTCGTTTAACAATCAGAATAAAGAGATTCTTCCTTAAAATGGTTTAATGTACATTTTCTGTTAACTATTTACATGCTGTTTCTTGGTAACTTGGTAATTAATTAAATTTAAATATAATCATATTTAAATACTTTTAACAACCAATGAATTGAACTTAATATTTTGCTGACATGAAGCTTTGGGTGGACAATTAATTAAAAATATTTAATTCAATGTTATTAATAATGTAATAAACCTTCGCGTCAATAGGTTTAAAAGCTTCAGGTCAATACAGCATCAGGTTCAATCCATTGGCTGTGTGGACAGAAATACAAGGAGGAAGTTGTTGCGACTCTCAGATGTCTTAAAAGCAGTTCTCAGCTCATAATGACATCTGATTCAGGGAAAGGACAAGATTGGAATCCATAGCTGCACATCGAACACATTCAGCAGGTAGACAGAATTCAGTGAAATGCTGACTAAGAATACTGTACACATCCAGGATATTGTGGGCATAGCACAACAGAATCTGGTAGCATCAAGTCACACTCATACCCTTGGAATAAATCATATTCATCCTCTGCAGTGGAATAAAAGAAGATAGGACCAAATGGTCCTTTCAGTCAGCTCTACAATTTCATCATAGAATCACACAACACAGAAACAGACCCTTCGGTCCAACACGTCCACGCCAAATACAGAGGAAGCTCGATTATCTGAATATCGGATTATCTGAAGGAGATCTCAAGGTCCAGATAGGAACATGACATGAAAGAGCTGTTTCAACACTGATCTCGTCTTTTGTTTACACTAATTAAAAACTATCTCTGCCGAGAACAGTCCTAGACATAGATGACAGCCCAGGCACAGTCTCTAAATGACTGACCTCCTGCCCTCTCTCCCTCTCTGCACACTTTCCCTGGAGTTCTACACAGGGGGGATCCCTAAATGCCCTTCCCCCGATATTCTCTCTAAGATTGCCCTGTACAGGGTAGAGGTGGAACTTGTCAAAAAGTTGCAGTTAAAAAGGTGTATGTGTGCATGTCTGTCTGTGTCTTGGAGACTTACCCCAGAAAGGTAGCAGCAGTCTTACTGTTGGTGTCCAGTCCAGTTGCCCTGTGAGGGAGGAAGAAAGGGGGCAGTGCTGAATGGTTTTGGGGGTGGGTGGAGGGAGGTGTTGGTGCCGGGCAGATGGTGGCATGGGGGGCTGTGTTGGGGCAGGAGGGGGTTGGTGTTGGGACGGGCAGAGGGAGATGTTGGAAGGATTGGGATGGGCATGGGGCGGGATGGGTCTCACGCACAGTGCACTGCTGCATAGTCTCCTGAACAGGGAGCCGACTTCACAGAAAACTCCCAAGTCCCAGAGGAAAAAGGCATTGAATCGATTAAACGAAGAATCAATTATCTGATTGAAATAGTGCCTGCCCATCTTTCTCGGATAAAATTGAGGTTCCTCTGTATAATCTCAAACTAAACTAAACTTAGTCCAACCTGCCTGTTCCTGGCCTATATCCCTCCAAATCTTTCCTATCCATGCACTTAACCAAATATCTTTTAAACATAGTTACTGTGCCCACATCCACCACTTCCTCCTCAGGAAGTACATTCCACACATAAACCACCCTCAGTATAAAACTTTTGCCCGTCACCTCTCTCTCCTTTCACCTTAAAATATGTGGCCCCCCTAGTCTTGAAATCCCCTATCCTAGGAAAAAGACACCTACCTTAACCTTAGCTGTACCTCTCAGATTTTATAAACTTCTATAAGGTCATCTCAACTTCCTACGCTGCAGTGAAAAAAAAAGTTTCAGCCTTTCTTTATAACTCAAACCTTCCATAGCTAGCAACATCCTGGAAAGTCTCTTCTGAACCCTCTTCAGAATGAAAACCAGGTTTCCAAGAACTCTGACTTGTCCCTGGTTGGCTTGTCCTAGAATGGTTATGTTGTCATAGTCAAATTGATGGCCTTCTTGGGGGTCTGCGTGTACAGAGATGAGGGAGAGTGGATCATGTCGTTTAGTTGCCAGTTGGTGTTCATGAAGTCGGATGGCTAGTTTTCTTCCTGTATTTCCGATGTTGTGCTTGTTACAGTTGTTACAAGGGATTTTGTACACCACATTGGTCCTACACATTGTGGGTATGGGGTTCTTTATCCTGGTAAGTAGTTGGCAAAGTGTGGCTGTTGGTTGGTGTGCTACCATAATACCTAGTGGTCATATAAGGAAAGGTGATAAGAGGGTTGGGTAGGTACAGTGTCTTCTTGGCGTTGTCTGCTGGACAGGCATCGGCAGACGAAGCTGATGGGGTATCTGTTGTTAACAAAAGGCTTTGTGCAAGTGTTCTTCCTCTTCCTTGTGCAGTTCTGATGTTTTGCAGTGTCATGGCTCTTTTGAATAATGCCCTGACACACCGGAGAGTGCTCGGAAACCTGGTTTTCAACCAAAAACATCAGACACAGAGATTGACCCGGTGTACAAACCATAGCAGAGAATACCCAGGAGTGACACTCATGCAATGGACCAGACCTTCATAAAAACCAAGCGGGACAGAACAACATCTCATTGAATTTGCACTGTCGATGCTACCCAACAGGTCAACGAAATGTCTGCTCAATAACCCAGCAGCTTGACAAACGAGCCATCTACCTCATCCACAACTCGAGCCACAGATCTTCACAAAAGCCTTAAACTGCACCTAGATATATGTGACAATAGAAAATAATGATTTGATTTAAATTTATTAAGTACCTCCTTTATAATAAATTCTAATATTTTCCTTAAGGTCAATAGTTTTCCACTTTCTCTCAAACTTACTTCTCAAATATTAGGTTTCTTTGCTATTTTCCAGAAGCAAACATGTTCTATAACATTTTGAAAAACCTCTCTATAACCATCCCTCTCAATAATAACAGGGTGGGGCTCATTCTGGGCCAGAGGATTTACAATGTTTCACTCTAATTTACCGAGTATAACTTTTGATTCATTCCTATTCCTTTTAGTTCCTCATTTCCAAAAATCTCTTAGGGTTACCCAGTATGGATGTAAGCTTGCTCACTGAGTTGGAAGGTTCATTTTAAGATGTTTCATCATCATATTGGGTAACATCATCAGTGAGCCTTGGTGAAGCACTGGTCATAGAGTCATAGAGTCAGAGATGTACAGCATGGAAACAGACCCTTCGATCCAACCCGTCCATGCTGACCAGATATCCCAACCCAATCTATTCCCACCTGCCAGCGCCCGGTCCATATCCCTCCAAACCCTTCCTATTCATGTACCCATCCAAATGCCTCTTAAATGTTGCACATCCTCTGGCAGCTCATTCCATACACGTACCACCCTCTGCATGAAAAGGTTGCCCCTTAGGTCTCTTTTATATCTTTCCCCTCTCACTCTAAACCTATGTCCTCTAGTTCTGGTGTTGGGTTTTATGAGTTAAGTTCAAAAAGCTCCTATACAGACAACAAACAAAACTAATATCATTTATAAAATACCTTGCAAGAACTGTAACAAACATTACATTGGACAAACAGACAGAAAGCTAGCTACCAGGATATATGAACATCAACTAGCCACAAAAAGACATGACCCACTCTCACTAGTATTCTTATATGGAGATGAGGAAGGACACCACTTCAACTGGGACAACACATCCATCCTAGGACAAGGCAAAAAGAGATACGTATAAGAATTTCTAGAAGCATGACATTCCAACCACAACTCTGTCAACAAATATATTGACTTGGATCCTATTTACCACCCCCTGAGAAAAAGAACAGGAAATCACACCACCAACCCAAGGAAACCTAAACACATAAATAGAAAGAGGGTCATAACACCAGTCCCTCACCAGTGTCTCACTGATGATGTTAACTAGTACGGTGAAGAAACAGCTGAAAACAAACCATCCAGCTGAGCGAGCAAACATAACCAGAAGCTCAACCTGAGCTACAAATCTTCCCAAAACTCAGTTACTCAGTATTTCTAGGTATGTTCTTCTGTGAAGACAGACACAAAATAATTGTTTAGTTTCTCTGCCATTTCCTCATTCTCCATCAACAGTTCTCCGGTCTCCCAACTTGTCCTTATTTTTCACATACCCAAAGAAGCTCTCACTTTCGTTTTGTTTGTTCGCTAGTACAAGTTGTTACTTACCCCCTGGAACTGCTGCTGAAGCACACTGGGCATGTCAAAGCAGAAGTAGGAGCCAAATGTCAGCAGGCAGTTGAAAATTAACAAGATAAACCTGTAATAGGCTAGATAGAGGGAAAAATAATCTGAAATAAACTGAGGGAGAAACAATAAAACATGCATGTTCAGTAAACAATGGCTGGCAAGCATCAACAAAAGCCAAGCAGGAAAAGGGAGTCACGATATAATGGTCTCATCGGATTTTCATACTCAAACCGAGGAGTGAGATTTGAACCCAGAACCTTCAGACTCAGATGGGTTTTCCCAGTTGAGTCAAAGTTGACACACCATATTTTACTTGTTGTAGTCAGGTGGTGAGTTACAATGCATCAGTCACCAGCCAAGGGTGGCTCTGTGGTTAGCACTGCTGCCTCACAGCACCAAGGACCCGGGTTCGATTCCACCCTCGTAATAAACCTGATATCCTTTAAAAGGAACGCTCGAAATATCATAACATTCAAGGCCACAGGCCAAGTGCTGGAAAGCAGGATTCCTCTTCTATGCTGTATGACTCTACAACCTGATCAATATAAATTCAGTCAGCATTGAGACCCTACTGGACAGTAATGTGTGTGCGCGCATGCATTGGTGAAGGGCTGACAGGGGAGGCTGGTCAAAATGTTCCAATCTTTGTGACCAAGAAGCTGCAAGCGAGAACCAACTCCTTAGGCACGTGAGTGATAAGTGAGAGGAGGGAACTACAAAGTCAGATTGTAATAAAGAAGCCGTGCATTAGCTTTCTGGTTGATCCTGGAATAATGCCTAGCTTTAGCAGATGACAGCAAGATTTGATGGTCTGGGGAGGGATGAGAGAGATTGAGGCAGGACCGTGAGCTCAGAGGACACAGACAGACTTGATGAATCGAAATGGAGTTAGAAATGGGCTGCAGTGGTTCAAGATGGCAACTCATTGCAGCCTTCTCCAGGGCAACTCAGGAAGGTCAACTCTCAGCTACCTTTTGAAGTGATCTGAGCAAATTGATGGCAATTGGGTGTTGGCAATAAATGCTGGCCTTTCCAGCAAAGCCCACATCCCGTAAAATCAATTTTAAAAACTTAATTTCCTCCAGATCCTCACGTCTTCTCACTCCTACAGTCTTCTCCAGAGATACTTCCTCATTTACCCAAAACTCTCTGCCTTTAGACATCTCCCACCACCTTCAGAACTGCTTTCCACAAAACTTCCTCCACCCTATTCATACTCAGGTTTGCCCTATCCAGGAGGGAAGCTGCTTGATAGATTTATTACATTAAAAGGCAGTATTTTTGCTGATTAGTAGTGGGTTAGTCAGTTTTTGATCATTTAAACCCCACCCCCAACCCTGCAAAAAAAAACTGGCAAATTTAGAATACATTATCTTTCAGATCTCCGCATCGAGAATCATAGAATCCCTACGGAGTGGAAATTGGCCATTTGGCACATCAAGTTCACACCGCTTTTCCAAAGATTATCCCACCCACACCCACACTTCCCTACCTTATTTCCCTAATCCACCTAGCCTACACATCCCTTGACCTTATGGGCAATTTAGCATGGCCAATCCACCTAACCTGCACATCTTTGGACTGTGGGAGGAAAGTGGAACACCCGGAGGAAACCCACGTAGACACGGGGGGAATGTCTTTGTGGAGTTTGCACATTCATCCGAGGGTGGAATCAAACCCGGGTCCCTGGTGCTGTGAGGCAGCAGTGCTAACCACAGAGCCACCCTTGGCTGATGACTGATGCATCATAACTCACCACCTGACTACAACAAGTAAAATGTGGTCTCCTCTAAGGGGAACATCTACATAAATAGCTACTTGGAACAGGAGGAGGCCATTCAGCCCATTTTCCTTGCCCTGCACTGAATACAATCATTGAGCTAATTGAGCACTTTCAATGCCTTTTACCCACTCTATCTTCATAAGCCTATATGTCACTGGTAATCAGGAATCTATCAATTCGTACCTGAAATATAGTCAAAGACTGAAATTCCAAGGCCTATGTGGTAGAGGATTCCAAAGGTTCATTTCCTCCCAGTAAAATGGGAGGTTTTTTTAAAAAATAAGTTGTGCCTCCTGGTTCTACATTTCCCAATCAAGGGAATCCCCACACCCGCACCTACCGTTGACGTATTTTGTAGGTTTCAATGAAGTAATCTTTCATTTTTTGAAACTCTCAAGAATAAAGTTTGCCCAATTTCTCTTGTAGACAATGCTGCTGAACCTTTGTTGCACTCACTTTCTGGCAACCATAAAAATCTTGAGATACTAAGAGCAGAACTGCACACAGTACTCCAGGGGAATCTAACCAAGCTTCGGCACAATTAGCTCCTTACAGACAATGTAGCAATCTTATCTAAGCCAAGTTGTATCTCTCTAATGGAATGAGATGTCTGTGGTCTACTGGAGCTCTGGCTGAAAAAAAATGGACACAAAAAAAAGCTCAGTTGGGAAGAGTATTAGATTGAAGATGTAAAGTTCAATGCTGGATTTAAGAGCCCCAGGGCAGTGTCCCTTTGAGTCTAGACGTCCAAGTACAAGTCCCATCTGTCCCAGAGGTGTAATACAACACATCTGAACAGGCTGATTAAAATAACTAAGAGCTGATAATCATATATTGAATAATAATTCAGCCATCGACAAGGAGGTGTCTCCTACGGAGACTTGCAGACACTTTGAGGACCAGGACTATGTGCTGAGGGCTGTAGTAAAACCCGGAACCACAGTCTGACACCCTCCTGCCATAAAAAAAACCAGACAGAGCCTGTTTGCTCAGGAGTATGTTTGAGAATAAGAAATGCACCAGTTTAGAAAGACACTTCAGAGTACTACCGAATGAGGTCTTGTGGCACAGTGGTAGTGACCCTCCGATTGAACAGAAACTCAGGTCCAAGTCTCAGCTGCTCCATAACTTTGTCGTCATAACTTTGCCGAATAGGTTGATGAGAAAAATAGTTTAAATAAAACTACTGAAAGAAATTGAACGGCATTATACCGTATCACACCTGCATTGTTATGCAATATGTGTTTTTACACGTTATTAAACTTTACTTTTTGAAAGAAAAACTGGAAAGGTCTGTTCAGGTACCGAACCAGTGCTCCACGTCTCACAGCAGAGTATTCAGAAATTGTTTGTTAATTGGGTCCAGCCATACTGTAAGTGCGTTGGAGCAACAGCGTCAAACTCATTAACTCCACTGCGATTGCACCAATCGTTTACAAATCCAATGGAACTTGATGCCTCACAGACCATCCTCAGACAGACTGAAGGAGTATTGGCAGGTAAGGCACAGACCACACCTGGGTTCACACTGTTTCCATTCACCTCGACTGAACAACACAGGGGTTTGTCCACAGACCAATGTGTAAAATCCCGCATCTATCATGAATGCACCTACAGACAAAAAAATACCCTTTAATCCTCACCTTTTGCTGCAGCCCGGACCATGTTGCAAACATAAGAAGCTGTTTCCAACTGGTAAACACATTCTGCAGTCAGCAATTTGTGACAATCCCAGGCGTGATCATGTGACCTTGTAAAACTCAGTTACAAATCACACAACAGCAGGCTATAGTTCAACAAGTTTATTCGTTCACTTAATATTGCGGTAGAAAAGTCTTGTAGGATGTTAACCCATTTTCTAAGCAAGTATTTATTTGTTTGTTGAAGCAGTTTTGATAATCCTCTCCTCCCCAATCTTTGCTGGGGATAAAATTACTGCCTTGCTGGAAACAAAGTTTGGCCCGAAACGTCGACTCTCTCACTCTTCAGATGCTGCCTGACCTGCTGTGCCTTTTCCAACGCCAGACATGATCGACTCTGACTTCTCCAGTCTCTATAGTTCTCACTATCTCCAAGAAACAGAAAATGGCTAATTCCCCTACCTATTATCTGAAACACCAATTTCTAAGTTAGGAATTCAGTGACATTTTCAGCTGCTTTCAAAACAATACGAGAACTAGGGATCACAAGTTTAAAAAGTGCAGAGAGAGATGTAGATCTGTTTAAAACTGGTAGGCAAGATTAGAGATTTCAACAGTGGTAAAAGAATAGAGTTAAAGGCTCTATGTCTGAATGCACACATTTGTCAATGTGGAGAAATTGTTAGCACAGATGGAGACACAGTTACAAAGTGACCAAGGCTGGGACCTGAATATTGACATTTTTAAAAGTCGGAAAGCTACCAGAAAATTGTGTGGTGTTGCTCTGTTAATTAAAGATGATAGCTTTGGCAAATAGGGTTCAGGAGAATCCAAAGGATTTATACAAATACGTTAAGGACAGAAGGGTAACAAGGGAGAGAATAGGGCCCCTCAAAGATCAGCAGGGCAGCCTTTGTGTGGAGCCGCAGGAAATGGGGGAGATACTAAATGAGTATTTTGTATCAGCGTTTACTGTGGAAAAGGACATAGAAGATATAGAATGTAGGGAAATAGATGGTGACATCTTAAAAAAAATGTCCATATTACAGAGGAGGAAGTGCTGGATGTCTTGAAACACATAAAAGTTGATAAATCCCCAGCACCTGATCAGGTGTACCCTAGAACTCTGTGGGAAGTGAGGGAAATGATTGCTGGGCCCCTTGCTGAGATATTTGTAACGTCGATAGTCACAGGTAAGGTGCCGGAAGACTGGAATTAGCTAACGTGGTACCACTAAAGATGTTAAGGACAAGCCAGGGAACTGCAAACTGGTGAGCCTGATGTCACTGGTGGACAAGTTGTTGGAGGAAATCCTGAAGGATAGGAATTACACATATTTAGAAAGGCAAGGACTGATTAGGGATAATCAACGTGGCTTTGTGCATGGGAAATCATGTCTCACAAACTTGATTGAGTTTTTGAAGAAGTAACAAAGAGAATTCCATAAGGCAGAGCGGTGAATGTGATCTATATGGACTTCAGTAAGGCGTTCAACAAGGTTCCCCATGGGAGACTGGTTAGCGAGATTAAATCTCATGGAATACAGGGAGAACTAGCCATTTGGATACAGAACTGGCTCGAAGGTAGAAGACAGAGGGTGGTGGTGGAGGGTTCTTTTTCATACTGGAGGCCTGTGAGCAGTGGAGTGCCACAAGGATCGGTGTTGGGTCCACTGTTTTTTGTCATTTTGCGCAAGAGAAACTCAAGAACCATAAGAAACGTCTCCTTTGCGAGGAGAGAGTGCGTGTATGGAATGAGCTGCCAGAGGAAGTGGTGGAGGCTGGTACAATTACAACATTTAAAAGGTATCTGGATGTGTATATGAATAAGAAGGGCTTAGAGGGATATGGGCCAAGTGCTGGCAAACGGGACTAGTTTAATTTAGTATGGCTGATTGGCATGGACGAGTTGGACTAAAGGGTCTGTTTCCACGCTGTACATTTCTATGACTGATTAGCGAGGTTAGATCTCATGGAATACAGGGAGAACTAGTCATTTGGATACAGAACTGGCTCAAAGGTCGAAGACAGAGGGTGGTGGTGGAGGGTTGTTTTTCAGACTGGAGGCCTGTGACCAGTGGAGTACCACAAGGATCGGTGCTGGGCCCTCATAAATGATTTACATAAATGATTTGGATGCGAGCATAAGGGGTACAGTTAGTAAGTTTGCAGATGACACCAAAATTGGAGGTGTAGTGGACAGCAAAGAGGGTTACCTCAGATTACAACAGGATCTGGACCAGATGGGCCAATGGGTTGAGAAGTGGCAGATGGAGTTTAATTCAGATAATTGCGAGGTACTGCATTTTGGGAAAGCAAATCTTAGCTGGACTTATACACTTAATGGTAAGGTCCTAGAGAGTGTTGCTGAACAAAGAGACCTTGGTGTGCAGGTTCATAGCTCCTTGAAAGTGGAATCGCAGGTAGATAGGATAGTGAAGAAGGCGTTTGGTATGCTTTCCTTTATGGTCAGAGTATTGAGTACAGGAGTTTGGAGGTCATGTTGTGGCTGTACAGGACATTGGTTAGGCCACTGTTGGAATATTGCGTGCAATTCTGGTCTCCTTCCTATCAAAAGGATGTAGTGAAACTTGAAAGGGTTCAGAAAAGATTTACAAGGACATTGCCAGGGTTGGAGGATCTGAGCTACAGGGAGAGGCTGAACAGACTGGGGCTGTTTTCTCTGGAGTGTTGGAGGCTGAGGGGTGACCTTATAGAGGTTTACAAAATTATGAGGGGCATGGATAGGATAAATAGACAAAATATCTTTTGGGGTCTATGGGGTCGGGGAGTCCAGAACTAGAGGGCATAGGTTTATGGTGAGAAGGGAAAGATATAAAAGAGACCTAAGGGGCAACTTTTTCACACAGAGGGTGGTACATGTATGGAATGAGCTGCCAGAGGATGTGGTGGAGGCTGGTACAATTGCAACATTTAAGAGGCATTTGGATGGGTATGTGAATAGGAAGGGTTTGGAGGGATATGGGCCGGGTGCTGGCAGGTGGGACTAGATTGGGTTGGGATATCTGGTCGGCATGGACGGGTTACCGAAGGGTCTGTTTCCATGCTATACATCTCTATGACTCTATGACTATATGAGACTAGAATTAATTGGGATCACAAGAACAGTAATTTACACCTTCATTAAAAATAGAAAATGAATGATTCTCCAGAACAACCTGTGGCTTATTTTTAATTTTAAGTGGAAATTCACCAAACTTAGTCAAAAGCGTCATTGTTGCTTGGTATGGAGCGTTTGAGTTATAAGCATTGGCAGCATAGGAGGTTGAGGGGTGACCTTATAGAATCATGAGCGACATGACAACATGATAAGGTGAATGACAACAGTCATTTCTCTACAGTAGGGCAGTTCAAAATAAGACAATGTGTTTTGAAGGTGAGAGGGACAAGATTTAAAAACGACACAAAGGGCAACGTTTTTACACAGAGGGCAGTTTGTGTGTGGCATGAACTGCCAGAGAAAGGGTTGGATGCAATACAGTTGCAACGTTTAAAAAACATTTAGATAAGTTCATGAATAGGAAAGGTTTGGAGGTAAATGGGCCAAACGCAGGCAGGTGGAACTAGTTTAGTTTGGGATTGTGGTCACGTGGACTGTTTGGATGGAAGGATCTGTTTCCATTCTGTGTAACACAGACAAACACACTAATTAGGAGCACAAGGAAACCAGTCTATCCCTGAGCCTGCTCCATCATTATAAAGATGTTCTGATTCCTCTACATTCCATTCTACATCCCGATATTCTTTCACTCCCTTCATTTACCAAGAATCTATCCAACGTTGACCAAGAGTATTCAAAGTCTCCGCCTCCACCGACTTTCCAAAGAGTTCCAAGGACTCATGGTCCTCTGGGAAAAATGTCACCTTCCTTACAATAACGTTAAGTCCAATTTTGTAGTTGTACTCGAGAATATATTAAATCTCTTAATGCCTGGTACAAGACTTGAAAGGAAATACTTTTATATTTTTGGTTGTGTGCTCTCACTTTCTCCAGTCTTTGCAGTGATTACAATATGTACCTTCCACAGACAATTGAAAGTCCAGTTCTGGGAGATGAGGGAGTTGGAGGTTAGTGTGTGGGATAAGCCTGGTTTTCAGGTGCTCCTGGTCTGGGTGCTTCTTCTTTGACAGTCCTGCAGTGTGTGGGTGGCTTCCTTCCCCTCCCAGAGTGTGTGTTCTGCTGTGGCTGGATAGTTCAATTCTGGAGCAGCAGACTCTGGCGGGGTGGGGCAGGTGGGATTTGAGGGGGAGGGTGGGATACTCTGGATTCTGCCAGCTCTTTCCCTTGCTTGTACTTGGCCTCCACATGCTCCACTCGGTGACACTCAAAGCATTATCGCAGATGCTTCTCCAGTTTGTCCATTTTGGGACGAGTGAATCCCATGCATTGTTAGGGATTAGTGAGTTTTGAGAAGATTTGTAGCTCAGGTTGAGGTTCTGGATGTAGGTTTGATCACTGAGCTGGAATGTTTATTTTCAGACATTTCACCACCATACGAGGTAACATCTTCAGTGAGCCTCCGGATGAAGCACTGGTGATGTGGCTCGGTTTCTACTTGTGTGTTTGGGTTTCCTTGGGCTGGTGATGTCATTTTCTGTGCTGATGTCACTTCCGGGTCTTTTTCGCAGGGGGTGGTAAATGGGATCCAAGTCAATGTGTTTGTTGATAGAGGTCCATTTGGAATGCCATACTTTTAGGAATTCTCGTGCGTGTCTCTGTTTGGTTTGTCCTATGATGGATGTGTTGTCCCAGTTGAAGTGGTGTCCTTCCTCATCCATATGTAAGGATACGAGAGAGAGTGGGTCATTTTGTTTTGTGACAAGCCAAACAGGTACATGCACAAGAATTCATAGAAACATGGCATTCCAACTGGAACTCTCTCAACATTGACTTGGATCCCAATTACCACCCGCTGAGAAAAAGAACAAGGAATGACATCACCTCAGGAAATGATGTCACCACAGCAAATGACATCACCAGCCCAAGGAAACCTAAACACATGAATAGAAAGTGGGCCATACCACCTGCACTTCATAGAGTCACAGAGATGTACGGAAACAGACCCTTCAGTCCAACTTGTCCATTCTGACCAGATATCCCAACCCAATCTAGTCTCACCTACCATCACCCGGCCCATATCCCTCCAAACCCTTCCTGTTCATATACCCATCCAAATGCCTCTTAAATGTTGCAGTTGTACCAGCTTCCATCACTTCCTCTGGCAGCTCATTCCATACACACAGCATGCTCTGCGTAAAAAAGTTGCCCCTTAGGTCTCTTTCATATCTTCCCCCTCTCACCCTAAACCTATGCCCTCTAGTTCTGGACTCCCCCACCCTAGTGATATGACTTTGTCTATTTATCCTATCCATGCCCCTCATAATTTTGTAAACCTCTATAAGGTCACCCCTCAGCTTCCGATGCTCCAGGGAAAACAGCCCTAGCCTATTCAATCTCTCCTTAAAATCCCCCAACCCTGATAACATCCTTGTAAGTCTTTTCTGAACAGAATTGCACGCAATATTCCAACAGTGGCCTAACCAATGTCCTGTACAGCCGCAACATGACCTCCCAACTCCTGTACTCAATACTCTGACCAATCAAGGAAAGCATACCAAACGCCTTCTTCACTATCCCATCTACCTGCAACTCCACTTTCAAGGAGCTATGAACCTGCACTCCAAGGTTTCTTTGTTCAGCAACACTCCCTAGGACCTTACCATTAAGTGTATAAATCCTGCTAAGATTTGCTTTCCCTAAATGCAGCATCTCTCATTTATCTGAATTAAACTCCATCTGCCACTTATCAGCCCATTGGCCCATCTGATCAAGATCCCGTAGTAATTTGAGATAACCTTCTTTGCTGTACACTACACCTCCAATTTTGGTGTCATCAGCAACCTTACTAACTATATACCTGCTATGTTCACATCCAAATCATTTTATATAAATGACGCAAAGTTCATCTGGAGGTTCATTGTTGATGTTACTTAGTACAGTGATGAAATATCTGAAAACGAACCTTCCAGCTCATTGTAGAGATATTGCATTTGTTTGGGGAGTCTTTCAATGTTTCCCTGTAGCATTTCCTCTGCTCTCCTAGTGATCATTTACCATTGTGGAGCTTGGAGATAGAGCATTTGATTAGAGACAAAAAGTGTGGTATTGGAAAAGCACAGCAGGTCGGGCAGCACCCAAGGAGCAGGAGAATCGATGTTTTGGGCATTAGCCCTCCGTCCTGCTCCTTGGATGCTGCCTGACCTGCTGTGCTTTTCCAGCACCACACTTTTCAAGTCTGACCTCCAGCATCTGCAGTCCTCACTTTCACTTGGTTAGTGAGTCTTGTGTGGGGCATGGGGACAATGTGGCTGCCCATCACAGCTTGCTGCATGTGAGCAGGGCCTCAATTCTGGGAATATCTATTGCAAAAGGTAATACTTTAACCTTCTGGAACTCTGTCAGTGATGAAGGAGCTTTCATTCACATAGCATATTATGTCCTAAGGGAGGCAAATGTGCGAGCAATCCATTACTCTTAATGTATTGTTACAAGGTGTGACTTTAACTGCGTTTAATCAAATGAAAACAAGGGAGCTAATGTAACAGAGTGCCCTGAGCGAGCCAGTAGAATAAAGCTGTATGTACCTGTTTGCTGTCTGTTTTACAGTGCCTTAATGAGAATGATCCATTTCATGAGTTAAGTTTTTTACTGGGAATCCTATGAACATTTCAGTTTCTACGGCATTATCATGTAGTGACCTGTTTGCTTTTATAGGGACGATTGCTTGTAATTTAATTGGTATTTGATTAAAATGAATGAGATTCCAGTGTGATTGCTCGACTAAACATCAGTTGTCAAATTCTGAACCCTCTGTCTGCACCTTCAGCCTATTCCTGGATCTCACCCTGTTCAGGGAGGAGAAAGTGAGGACTGCAGATGCTGGAGATCAGAGCTGAAAAATGTGTTGCTGGAAAAGCACAGCAGGTCAGGCAGCATCCAAGGAGCAGGGGAATCGATGTTTCGGATATAAGCCCTTCTTCAGGAACCCTGTTCTGGTTGGCTGTCTTGGTTACTTAGATATCCCTGCAGGCACTGACAAAATAAAGCTGCTAGTACAATTTTATTGAAAACGATGCGTTTAACTGAGCCTGAGCCCCCTCAATCTGTTACAGAAATAAATTCGAACTGTACTTCCCTTGTGAACACTGAATAATATGGCATTATTCTTTATTTATGACCTGAATGTTTGCTCTGCAAAATCTGCAGCAAAGTTACCAGCGATAATCTGACAACTAGTACAACTGCATTATTTTTAGGAAGGAGGAACTAACCCCACTGGATTAGGGGATGTTGATTTGGTATTTAAAATTTGTTATTAGTAGATAATTCCTACATTGATAATAATGTAATTTAAGTGAGGAGCAGTCAAATTTCCCAATAGTAATCATATGAGACATAGTGGTTTAGAGAATTAACGATCATAAAAATACAAACATACATTTAGGAACAGAAGTAGACAATTCAGTCCCTCAAGTCCACTCTGCCTTTTCATAAGATCATGAATTGATCTGCTTTTGGTTTTCAAATTCCTCACTTGCCCCCACTCCACATTGTCAGCCAAGAATCTAAGTCGCCCCTTAGCAAAATATTCAACGAGCCAGCTTCACTGCTTTCTGGGGAGGAGAATTCCTCAGAGGTACGACCCTGGATGTAGGTTTGTTCGCTGAGCTGGAATGTATGACCCGCTGAGAGAAAAAAAATGTCAAATTGCATTTTTTTCCTAACTCCCTCAAGACAGTCCAGTACTGAGTGGAGATGAACTGTGTTTACATTGGAAGGTAGGAATTTACTAAGCAAGTGAGACAAACAATAATTTGCTAGCCAAGTCTGATCATATAGTGGGACACCTTGATCTGCAATCCTTTCTGGATCTCTATGGTGATTAAGCTTTTCAAACTTCAAATCTAGTCACTAATGTTCCCATCAGTTCAAAATACTCATATTTTAAAACTCAAAATGTTGGCATTTTACCGAATGCATTTCCTTCCAGCTCTCCACGTGGCTGGTGACTAATACATTGTTACTTGCTACCTGACTACAGTGAAATATAATTCCCTCAAGAGGATACTTGCACATAACAAATAGATCCTAGATCTTTACAGATGATGTAACAATCTTAACAGTCATCAACTAGGTGTTGAACAGTAACTCTGTGAAGCTGTCCACCACTGAGTAATGCAGCCTGAACTAATTTCTGAGAGATGCACTTGACAGAGTTATTATAAAACTAAATCTGAAACTGAGCTGTAAAGGAATTGACCGAATGAACAAAAAAATAAAATCTGGTGTGAATTACGTTTATAGAAGTTATTGGAAATAAAATGCACTATAGTCACCATTTCAATAGGTACCAAGAAATTAGTTTAAAAACACTTGAGGGACCTTGGAGAGTAACCACTTATCAATGACAAAAGCCAGACAGGAGGACTGTTTGAACCATACGAATTCATGAAAGAGACAGGATAAGCAAAGTAACAAGAATTGTTGTAGGAGCAAAGCACGACATATACTGGAATCTGTACTGAAAACAACAAATGCTGGAGATTACAGCAGGTCAGACAGTACCCATGGAGAGACAGCAAGTTAATATTTCCAATCTAGATGACTCTCCATCAGAGTCTCGCCATGGATGCTGTCTGACCTGCTATGATCACCGGCATTTGCTGTTAACAAGACTTATTTTTGCGAACACACAGTGATCGGAAGATAGCCTGTCTCTTTCTATCACAGAGACAAATTGAAGTCACTTTTAGAATACTGCATTCAATTCTGGTCTCCCTCCTATAGGAAGGGTGTTGTGAAACTTGAAAGGGTCCAGTAAAGATTTGCAAGGATTTTGCCAGGGTTGGAGGGTTTGAGCAATAGGGAGAGGCTGAATAGGGTGAATAGCCAAGGTCTTTTACCCTGGGTAGGGGAGTCCAAAGCTATGTTTAAGGTGAGAGGGGAAAGATTTAAAAGAGACCTGCAGGGCAACGTTTTCACGCAGAGGGTGGTGTGTATATGGAATGAGCTGCCAGAGGAAGTGGTGGAGGCTGGTACAATTACAACATTTAAAAGGCAACTGGATGATTAGGAATATATGAATAGGAAGGGTTTAGAGGGATCTGGGCCAAATGGGACTAGATCAGTTTAGAGTATCTGGTTGGCATGGACAAGTTGGACAGAGGGGTCTGTTTCCGTGCTGTATAGCTCTGTGACTCTATGCAGTAAAGTCCGGGGCCACATTTCAAGACTCTCCTGCGGAAATAAACCAAGGACTGAAACTCAGACAAAACCCCTAAGCCTGCTTGCATTAGAGAATATTTGGCATTCAATTGGTATATTGCAATATTTACTTTTCAAAGTGCCATGTGCTGAACTGGAAGTAATTAAACTGCAAAAATATTAAGTGAAGTCAAACTTGTATTGTTGTTCAACGTGCTTTTACAAATGTTGTCATTAAAGTTTTCTGGGGAGAGAAACGAAGGTAAAGGATTGAGCCAGTATTCTGGTTTTCAGGATAGAGTGTGTAAAGATTGACTTTACATTAAATCACGAGACCATGTCAAACATATTAGAGCTTTACTTAAAAGAGTTATGAAGAATTATCAGTGGACTCAAAACATTAACTCTGTATCTCTCTCCACAGTTGCTGCCAGACATGTTGGATTTCTCCAGCAATTTGTGTTTGTTTCAGATCTTTAGTATCCACAGTTATTTTAGAGCTTTTCTTAATTTTTGATTGAGATGTGGGTGTTGGTGGCAAGGCTGATATTTGATACCCATCCCTAATTGTTAGGGAACTGACTGACCCTCTAAACCACTTCAGAGGGCAGTTACAAGTCAACAACATCACTGTGGAGTCACATGTACCCAGACAAGGATGGCAGATTTCCTTCCCTTAAGGTGGACCCAGTTGAGGTTTTACAACAATTAACTCATGGGCTCCATGACAATTGTTTTTAAGTTCAGATTTCACCAGGTGTCCTGGTGGGATTATGAACTCATGTCCTGAGAACATTAACAACACAAGATTAAAAAAAATGAAGTGCAGATGCAGGAAATCAGAAACAAAAACAGAAATTGCTGGAAAATCTCAGCAGGTCTGGCAGCATCTGTGGAGAGAAATCCGAGTGACCCTTCTTCAAATTGTGTTTGTTTGTGTGTGTGAATTTTCTCTAACTCAAAATTTCACTCTTTGATACAGTCAATAACAAAGTTGTTTGCAATTCAGATTGAACTTACCCAAAGGAGGGTTTGTGTACAAGGTACAAAGTTCACTTCAGATCAGACTTTCTTGTTCCTCTTATTCAAACTATCTGAGCAACGTGGTTGGTTGTTTTACCCATAAGCCTCTTTATCTCAAATTAATACTTGCTTTGCACTCAGGCTTTCTTCTACTTTACATATTGTTTGAATAACCATACTTTAGCCTTGGAAAGCTCAGAGCAAATTCCTTAATACTAACTTGCCATTGGGTTGGCTATGAGATGGCTTAGACCAGTGTCACATTACACAAACTCTGACTCTCCTGTCTGTGAATGTGGTGATAGTGGAGCATTTGCTCATACAATTTCTGGCTAATTAGTTCCCAGCTCTTTCTAGACTTTCGATAACAAAATATAGCATCACTCTTTCTTTAAATTGAACATCCAGTCAAAAGAATCCTTGTGGAAATTACAAAAAACAAAGGAAGGTTCAAGTTTGCCCTGTTGTCAGTCTGATCCATGCCTCTTAATACTGAGAAAAAAATCACCTGCAGAGGTATTGAATAGAAGAAAATATAAGCCAACTCTATCAAGAAAAATACATCCTCCATGTGACCAGGAGGAAGTGAGAAACCAACTCATTGAAGCACACGAACGAGGGTTATCTTTTAGCAAGCTGACAGTGCAGAACCCACACTGTTGAGCCAAATGCCTTTAAATTCTCCAGGTATGAACTGGGTACTATTCTCCCATGGTAAAAACATGACTGCAGATGCTGGAAACCAGATTCTGGATTAATGGTGCTGGAAGAGCACAGCAGTTCAGGCAGCATCCAAGGAGCTTTGAAATTGACGTTTCGGGCAAAAGCCCTTCATCAGAAATAAAGGCAGTGAGCCTGAAGCGTGGAAAGATAAGCTAGAGGAGGGTGGGGGTTGGGAGAAAGTAGCATAGAGTACAATGGGTGAGTGGGGGAGGGGATGAAGGTGATAGGTCAGGGAGGAGAGGGTGGAATGGATAGGTGGAAAAGAAGATAGGCAGGTAGGACAAGTCCGGACAAGTCATGGGGACAGTGCTGAGCTGGAAGTTTGGAACTAGGGTGAGGTGGGGGAAGGGGAAATGAGGAAACTGTTGAAGTCCACATTGATGCCCTGGGGTTGAAGTGTTCCGAGGCGGAAGATGAGGCGTTCTTCCTCCAGGCGTCTGGTGGTGAGGGAGCAGTGGTGAAGGAGGCCCAGGACCTCCATGTCCTCAGCAGAGTGGGAGGGGGAGTTGAAATGTTGGGCCACGGGGCGGTGTGGTTGATTGATGCGGGTGTCCAGGAGATGTTCCCTAAAGCGCTCTGCTAGGAGGCGCCCAGTCTCCCCAATGTAGAGGAGACCGCATCGGGAGCAACGGATACAATAAATGATATTAGTGGATGTGCAAGTAAAACTTTGGATGTGGAAGGCTCCTTTAGGGCCTTGTATAGAGGTGAGGGAGGAGGTGTGGGCACAGGTTTTACAGTTCCTGCGGTGACAGGGGAAAGTGCCAGGATGGGAGGGTGGGTTGTAGGGGGGCGTGGACCTGACCAGGTAGTCACGGAGGGAATGGTCTTTGCGGAAGGCGGAAAGGGGTGGGGAGGGAAATATATCCCTGGTGGTGGGGTCTGTTAGTCTTTCAGCCTTAATCACTTACTCTGCAAACAGAGCTCGTACTGCTGAGAGATTATTGTGTGGCTCTCAATTCTTTCATCTTCCAGATTAAAGGGAACTTTGAATGGCAGTCTATGACTGTGAGAAATTATTCTTGATTGTATATGGATGAATCAATTCCCACAGTGTACAATTGTCAGTTAGCAACATCTTCAGTTTCTGCTGTGTTCTTCTGTGCTTCTCATATGCAGTACAAATGTTGCAAAATGTGAAGTATTTGATTGAAAGGCCAAGCAGTATTCAAATGGTGATAGTTTGGACTGTGTGGATATACAGAGAGATCTGTGTGTCGTTGCACATCAGTCAACGAAAGTAGAAAGGCAGAGGACCTGAGTTACTGCAGGTCATTCTGCTATAATGCGACAGTTGCATTCCTCTGTAATCCGTGCTATATAAAATTGGTATGGAAAACTGCTAAAGAAAATCACGCTGAAGAAGATCAGTAACAGAAAATTGGATACCCATTCAGTAGAAGGTTCATGTTATACAACAGTGTGCACGATTTGTCAAATGTGTTATAGCCAATTCAAGTTAGCGCAATGTGTGTTAGGTGAGACCATACCCGGAATATTATGTGCAGTTTCCAGTTCCTTACCTATTGCCATTGAGGGAATGCAGTGGAGATTCACTGGACTGATACTTGGGATAGCAGTTCTGATAAGTCATGAACGTAGAACATAGAACATAGAACATAGAACAATACAGCACAAAACAGGCCCTTCGGCCCACGATGTTGTGCCAAACTTCTATCCTAGATTAAGCACCCATCCATGTACCTATCCAAATGCCGCTTAAAGGTCGCCCATGATTCTGACTCTACCACTCCCACGGGCAGTGCATTCCATGCCCCCACCACTATCTGGGTAAAGAACCCACCCCTGACATCTCCCCTATACCTTCCACCCTTCACCTTAAATTTATGTCCCCTTGTAACACTCTGTTGTACCCGGGGGAAAAGTTTCTGACTGTCTACTCTATCTATTCCTTTGATCATCTTATAAACCTCTATCAAGTCACCCCTCATCCTTCGCCGTTCCAACGAGAAAAGGCCGAGAACTCTCAACCTATCCTCGTAAGACCTATTCTCCATTCCAGGCAACATCCTGGTAAATCTCCTCTGCACCCTCTCCAAAGCTTCCACATCTTTCCTAAAGTGAGGCGACCAGAACTGCACACAGTACTCCAAATGTGGCCTAACCAAAGTCCTGTACAGCTGCAACATCATGAGACACAAAGTTAACTCTACTTTCTTCCTATAAATGCTGTCAGACCTGCTGACTGTCTCCAGAAGTTTCTATTTGGGTTTGACTGGGCCTGTATTCACCAGATTCTGGATTAGTGGTGCTGGAAGAGCACAGCAGTTCAGGCAGCATCCAAGTAGCTTTGAAATCGACGTTTCGGGCAAAAGCCCTTCATCAGGAATAAAGCTTTATTCCTGATGAAGGGCTTTTGCCCGAAACGTCGATTTCGAAGCTACTTGGATGCTGCCTGAACTGCTGTGCTCTTCCAGCACCACTAATCCAGAATCTGCTTTCCAGCATCTGCAGTCATTGTTTTTACCTCTGTATTCACAAGAGTTTAGAAGGATGAGAGGCTATCTGATTGACACAGTCATAGAGTCATAGAGATGTACAGCATGGAAACAGACCTTTCAGTCCAACCTGTCCATTCTGACCAGATATCCACACCTAATCCAGTCGCATTTGCCAGCACTTGGCCCATATCCCGCTAAACCCTTCCTATTCATATACCCATCCAGATGCCTTTTAAATGCTGTAATTGTACCAGCCTCCACTACTTGCTCTGGCAGCCCATTCCATACACACACCACCCTTTGTGTGGAAAGGTTGCCCCTTAGATCCCTTTTATATATTTTCCCTCTCATCCTAAACCAAGGCCCTTGAGTTCTGGGCTCCCCCACCCCAGGGAAAAGATCTTGTCTATTTATCCTATCCATGCCCCTCATGATCTTATAAACCTCTATAAGGTCACCCTTTAGCCTCCGATGCTCCATGGAAAATAGCCCCAGCCTATTCACCCTCTCCCATTAGCTCAAACTCTCCAACCCTGGCAACGTCCTTATAAATCTTTTCTGAACTCTTTCATGTTTCACAACATCCTTCCAATAGGAAGGAGACAAGAATTGCACACAATATTCCAAAAGTGACCTAACCTCTGTACTATACAGCCACAACGTGACGTCCCAACTCTATATTCAATAAAGGAAAGCATACTAAATGCCTTCTTCACGATCCTATCTACCTGTGACTCTACTTTCAATGAGCTATAAACCTGCACTCCAAGGTCTCTTTGTTCAGCAACACTCCCTAGGATCTCACCATTAAGTGTATATGTCCTGCTCTGATTTGCTTTTCCAAAATACAGCTGTTCGCACTTATCTAAATTAAACTCCGTCTGCCACTCCTCAGCCCATTGGCCCATCTGATCAAGATCCCGTTGTACTCTGAGGTACCCTTCTTAGCTGTTCACTCCACCTCCAATTTTGGTGTCAAATTCTATCAGGGCCGAACAGACTAAATGCAGGAATGATGTTTCCCCTGATGTACAACCAGGGGACACAATCTCAGGATAGGATATCCTCTGAAATGTCCATCTTTGTCACATGAGTGAAAGCTGACCTTGTAGAATTGCTAGAATATACAACTCTGGGACTCTAAGTCAGTTGCTTTTTGACATCCAGAGGGATAGCAGGACTCCAGGCTGAGTTGGCAAGTTGTCTCAGACCCTCCATCTTTGTTCCCAAGTTGCTGGCTCAAAAGAAATGAACTTTTCACAAGAAATGGAAACTACTGGCCCAGCTCACAAAGAAGCCATTGATGAACGTTAACCACTTGGACATTAGCACTCACATGAATCACTTTTTAAAAAAAAATTCAATTGACTAAAGCTAATAATTTAGAGTCTAGCTCTTCTCCTGACTTCCTTAATTTCCCGATTCCCTGTGCATGACTATGGAATGATGAAGCAATTCCCCCAGTTCTCAGACAGTTAACTCTGTTTTTCTCTCCACAGATGCTGCCAGACCTGCAGCGTTTCTCCAACCCTTTCAGTATTTGTTTCAAATCTCCACCATCCACAGTGTTTTGCTTTTATTTGAATGTTTTCTCTTCGTTGAAGAGTGTTTATTCTGGTGGAACTTTCTCCTGAACCAACGTAATCGCTTTCAAACTCAATGTATTAAGAGAGGTGCTGGAAAAGGTCAGGCAACATCTGAGGGGCAGAATTTTCCTGCTTCTCGGATGCTGCCTGACCTAATGTGCTTTTCCAGCACCACTCAAATCTAAACTCTGGTTTCCAGCATCTGCAGTCCTCATTTTTGCCGACAAATGAATACAGTTTATCAAAAATTATTTTCAAAAACTGTCTCCCAATATAAAACAAACCATTACAGAGTTTCAGATTGTTTGATGTTTCTACCAGCTGTTACTAGCTATTTGAGATGATTAACATTGAAAATGTCCTGAATATTATACAGCAGCTAAAGACTTACTTACAACTCACTAAAGAAAAAAAATGTTTCCAGAATGTTTAAAAAACGAACCCATTAAAAGTTGAATTTCACAGGGATGTGGGTTATGGATTAGACCAAACCCCTCGAAGTATATTAAGAAGGTAGCCTAGACCCTAACCTTTGCTTATTTTAAGGGTATGTGTAAGGTGTTGTGTTCCAGATGCAATTTGATTGGTCAAACCACCAAAGTTGAAGCAAAACACACTTTATTCATACACTATAGTTAAAATACAACAAAAGAAAAAAATAAAGAATTGGCTTAGCTGTAACTGTAAAGGATATGCCAGCTTTCAAGTCACCATAGTCTTGCCAGACCATGAGAGAGAGAGTGAGAGAGAGCGAGAGAGAGAAACAACTAGTGATAATTTAACCTGAGGGCCACTATATGTCAGGTGAGGGGAGAGGTTGAGAAGGAGAGTCCTTCATGGTAACCTCAGTCACTGATGGGATTTGAACCCACGCTGTCGGCATCACAGTGCTTTGCAAACCAAACATGGCAGCATTACAGGGCAGCTGTTTGAATAATGACAGTTCCCAGAGCGAGAACTCCATTCTTCCTACACCAGTCTTGAGCCATGCATTTAACTTTCTCATTTTATTTACTGATACCATTTTGCCTGCAGTTTAGGTAGTAATCCCAAAATCAATACCTTGGAGATTCTACTTTTTATTTTGAATACTATGGACAGTTTGGGTCTGTGTGTCTCAAGAAAGATAGACTGGTCTTGGAGGCAATCCAGAGAAGGTTCTCTAAGCTAATCGCAGGTATGGAGGGACTATTCTTATGAGGAGAGATCAAATAGGTTGGGCCTCTTAATGGAGTTTAGAAGAATGAGAGATGACCTCATTGAAACATTCGAGATTTTAAGGGGGCTTGAGAAAGTGGATGTGGCGAGGTTCTTTCTCCTTATGGAAGAGGCTATAATCTCAGAATGAGGAGTGACCCATTTAAGACAGAGTTAAGGAGGAATTCCTTCTCTCAAGGATAATTGAAGATTATTCCGCAGAGAGATCCAACCCTAGTTGATTTTAGCTCAAAGAGCTGCTACATCGTACACAAAACTAGAAAACTAAATGACAGCTTCATAACAAACAGATTGTTTCATGGGCTCTCTACTTAAACAGTGGAGAAATCCTACATTATTTCACTATTTCCAATAAAAAAGAAAGCACGTGAAATATTGAAGCAGGAAAATTCACAAAATTGATCAAATTCTAGGGCTTTCGGATATATTTGCCAATAATGTTTACAATTTGCCTTTGGTTAATTTTAAGCACTTAATTTGCACAATTAAATGTTTTGTTTTAAATTAAGATGGCAAAAACATATTTAAATATTCAATAGTATAATTGTCCCTAAAATTCTACCTCTTCTTCCTAGTTCACACTGACACTCTGGAATACAGTCTGCAGAGACTCTGACCTATCCAACTACCTGCTGTTTCAGACCCCCCCACCCCCACCCCTTTAAACCTCCCTGTTAAGACAGACATCCTTCTTCCTGGCACATTTCAACATACAGGATTACATGTTGGTGGATGCTTTAAAGCTTAGGGCAGCCACAGAGGCACAATAGGGAAGAGACCCTATCATAGTATATTCGGGATTAGTGGTGCTGGAAGAGCACAGCCTTGATGAAGGGCTTTTGCCCGAAACGTCGATTTCGAAGCTACTTGGATGCTGCCTGAACTGCTGTGCTCTTCCAGCACCACTAATCCAGAATCTGGTTTCCAGTATCTGCTGTCATTGTTTTTACCTATCATAGTATACCCAAGGGGTTAGAAACTGTAGAACTGTACACTTGACATAAACATTAAGAGTAACGAAATGGTACTGAACCAGCTCAGAGTGGGCATAGTGCACAGAGAAATGTTTATTACTACTGCTTTCTAATTTTCAATATGAAATATTTTGCCCCTTGGGATTGCATGCTGAAATGGAATGCACCTTGTCAGTATTAAGACTATTACAATTATACTGAGCCACCTAAGAATGGAAAACATTGTAAGGAGACACATTGAATTTTATGCCATTTTCTGTCATTTTCAACTTGAAATGTCTGGTAATGGACTTTCACAAATGTTATGAATAAAGTATCATTCCTCTTGGTTAGACTGGTAATATCTTCGATTTCCCTAATTGAAAATGAAGTTCTAGTAATGCACCTCACCTCCCCCACCCCCATTCCCTCCAACCACACCTAAGAATTCATGCTGATTTATCTCCTTCACGCTCCCTCCCATTATTTCTCCTGTAATGCTGGTACATTTGTGGTCATGTTTCAGGAGTGATAGTCCAATGTAGAGTTCTCTACAAATACCTTGAAGAAGTTCTCCTCCTCTCCCTACAAGGATTTTCCTGCTCCTGGCCTCTGAGC
Organism: Chiloscyllium punctatum; assembly: GCF_047496795.1. Lineage (NCBI taxonomy): Eukaryota > Metazoa > Chordata > Chondrichthyes > Orectolobiformes > Hemiscylliidae > Chiloscyllium > Chiloscyllium punctatum. The sequence goes on along the minus strand of NC_092778.1, from coordinate 61,818,497 downwards.
ACTACACTCTCAACTCTGATCTCCAGCAGCTGCAGTTCTCACTTTCTCCTGAGGTATAGGTCATGTCCAGGATATTAGACACTGGACACAGGAACAGCAGGGCAGGGTGCAAGCAAGAATCAGTTGTATGTACTTGTGTCAACACCAAAATAAGCTTAGCCTGAACCATTTATGTTTGGAAAGTATGTGGAAGCATTCAAATATACAGAAAAGCACAACCCACAGAGAAGAAATTTCGATTGCATTGATTGGGCTGACATCAATGCTGGGCCTTTGTAAAAGCAACTCAACCCAACTTTTTTCCTGTAATCCTCCATTTGTTTTACTCCTCAGATAATTATCTAATTCTCTTTTTGAATGCTTTAATGGATTATGCCTTTGCCCCTCTTAGACAGTGCACTACGAATCCTGACAACTTGCTGCTTTAAATAAAGTTACCTTTGATTTTTTTTTGCCAGTCACATTAAATTGATGTCCTCTGGTTCCTAATCCTTTTGCCAAAAGAAACTGTTTCTCACTACTGTAAGCCGATGGTGTAGTGGAAATCATATATGCATCCACATACATATAAGTTTGTGGGGTGAATTTGTACTTTATTTTGCTCAAAAACTGCATGAATCCATGTAAGATTCCGTAAATCCCTCTTTTAGAAATAGAATCAGTCTGAACATTGGGACACAGACAGACAGAGTTTAACCTTACACCTTCAGTGCATTATCTGAGCTGACATGACATCTAATGTTAAAGTTCACTTAAGAATGTAACCTTTTTAAAAAAAAGTTCTGGGATGTACATTTGAAAGAACTGAAACCAACATAGTCATTCTAAAAGATGAGAGACAAACAATCCAGGTCTTTTTCAATCCATCATTTCAGTTGCACCACACTGTAAACTTTCGCTATAAATTCTGTATCTTACAATCTTATACACCATAACCACCTGATGGAGGAGCAGCGCTCTGAAAGGTAGTTATTCCAAATAAACCTGTTGAACTATAACATGGTGTTGTGTGATTTTTAACTTTGTATTTTGTCCTGATGAGTGCAAGAGGAGAAGCTTTGGCAACATTCCACATTTTTTACAGTATTTAAGGATGAAATAATTATTGTGCAGGTAAATGTTCGCAAGCGCTGTACATTAGAAAGAGAGACTAAGTCTGTGAGAGGATGCATGTGTGAGTGTGTGTCTGGGGTGGGGTGGTTGTGAGTATCTGTGAGAGAGTGTATATATGTGTGTGTGTGTGTGAGTGTAAAGTGGTCTAAATCTGTGAGAGGATGCATGTGTGAGTGTGGGAGTGTGTGTGTCTGTCAGAATGTGTGTGTGTCTGTGTGCGTGTCTGTGTATACGTGTGTATGTGTGTGTATAGGAGTGCCTCTGTGTGTGTCTGTGTGTGTGTATAGTGCAATGGTGGTCACCTGTAATGTGACATGAACCCAAGGTCCCGGTTGAGGCCCTCCCTATGGGTACGGAACTTTGCTATCAGCCTCTACTCAGCCACTTTTCGCTGCTGCTTGTCCCAAAGTCTGCATTGGAGGATGGTCACCCGAAGGTCTGAGGTCGAATGTCCTGAACCGCTGAAGTGTTCCCCAACTGGGAGGGAACACTCCTGTCTGTTGATTGTTGTGCAGTGCCCATTCATCCGTTGCTGTAACCTTTGCTCGGTTTCACCAATGTACAATGCCTCAGGGCATCCTTGTCTGCAGTGTATGAGATAGACAACATTGGCTGAGTCGCATGAGTACCTTCCGCGTACATGGTGGGAGGTGTCCCCACGTGTAATGGTGGTATCTGTGTCCATACTCTGACACATCTTGCAGCGCCTACTGTGACAGGATTGTATAGGGTTGTCCTGAAAGGCGGGCAGCTTGCTACAAACAATGATCTGTTTAAGGTTTGGCGGTTGTTTAAAGGTGAGCAATGGAGGTGTGGGGAAGGTCTTGGCGAGATGCTCATCCTCATCGATAATGTTTGCAGGCTGTGAAGGTCGTGGCGTAGTTTTTCGGCTCCTGGGAACACATATACACTCTCTCTCACACTCACAACCCCCACCTGAGACAGACAGACACATAAAAACCCACATGCACACATACACATATATGTTAGTGGGGTGAATTTGTACTTGCAGAGTTACATTGTTCAAAAACTGCATGAATCCATGTAAGACTCTGTTAACTCACTTGTTAGATTAGAATCAGTCTAAAACATTATGGCGCAGACAAGGAACAGAGGGGGCTAACACCTTCAACATCTTAACATCTTATCTGGCTGACACCAATTGTTACAGTTAACCTGAGAGTGTAACTTTTAAAAAAGTTTTGTGATTTACATATGAAAGAAGTGAAAATATCATGGTCATTCCAACAGATGAGAGACTCAACAAACAATCAAGGTATTTTTCAATGTATAATTTCAGTTACATCACACTGTAAACTTTTGCTATAAATTCTGTGTCTTACAATGGTGTCCTCCAGAACCACCTGAAGGAGCAGCACTGCGAAAGCTTGTGCTTCCAATTAAACTTGTTGGACTATAACCTGGTGTTGTGTGATTTTTAACTTTGTACACCCCAGTCCAACACCAGCATTTCCAAATCATTCATAGATTCAGAGACATTGCCTTAAGATTTCCATGGGGTAAAGAGAGGGAAGCTCAGTATCGCCCCCTGCCGGTAGAGCCGAACCACTGCAGCAAGGAGCACGTGACCGATGAGCGGAGGGGCGGGCCAGGACCGGGGTCACGTGATCCATTGTTGGTGTGGGGGCCGGTGAGGATCACGTGGTGGTGTCGCGGGCCAATGGTTGAGCGCGGGCCCGCGGAGCGCGCGCGGGGGAGACAAGGAGCGGAAACGAGGCCGCCATTGCCAGAGTGTGAGGGAGAGAGAGAGAGAGATGGCGGAGGACAAAGCTAAGGGGGTGAGTGAGGGAGAGACAGCCTAGGGGAGGGCGTGGAGTGAGTGGGTATGGCGGAAGCGGAGAGCCCGGCCTGAGGGGGTCGCTCTGGGGTAAGGTCCGAGCTGAGCCTGCGGCCCAGGGTAGGAGGAGGTGGGCGCTAGGCCGCGGACGGACCCCGCTCCAGGCCCCGGCTATTCTCTCACTTCCCCCCCCCCCCCCCCCCCCGCCTATAGGGGAGGGGTGTGCTGGGTGAGACAGGCCTTACCCTCACCCCCCACCCCCAGGGGTTGTATGGGTTACCCGGGATGGGGGCAGTGCGGTGGAGAGGAGCTGCTCTCGGCCTGACCGGGGGGGGGGCTGGGTGGCGCGGCTGAATCCCCGGACTCGGGGTTTGTCGCCGTTCCAGGCCTCTGTCTGGGTCAGCGGTGCGGAGTGTGTGTGTGTACATGGGGGTGGGGGCGGGAGGGGGAGAGCCTCTCCTGAAGCGGGATTGGCCTCACTCAGGTTCAAAGGCGGATACCGTCCGGACTCTCCTGCTTCGGCGGAATTTATCTCTCGGCCTTCCTTCCAACATCTCGCTGTCGGTGCCTACAATAACATTTCACTCTCGCCTGTACGTGTGGCTAGCCGCCCTCCGTCACCTCAGCATAACTGACGCAGTTTTTAATATAATTTACGGTTCTCGGTGATAGGCGGGGGGGTTGCCTAACAATTTACCGCCCAAGACTTTAGTTTTGTAGCTTTTCCCATGTTCAGGATTTGTCAGACTTTTCATGGAGCTAGACTCCAGACCTGGATGAATAAACTGATTTCTTAGATTATGTCAACATGTATAAATATTTAAAACACAACCTCTTAGTCTGTGTGCATGTATGGGACATTTTTTGGCAAAGCACTTCTGTTTTCATGTACAAGGCTGTGTGAAGGATTTTGAGTGGGAATCTATTCACCTGGATACCCTTTTCTGCATCTCAAGCAATTATCCATGAGCAGATCGTGTTACAAATTTGCATTGCAAGTGTCAGGTAATATCTGTCTCCGTGGCACAGTGGTTAGCATTGCTGCCTCACAGCGCCAGAGACCTGGGTTCAATTCCCACCTGAAGCAACTGTCTGTGTGGAGTTTGCACATTCTCCCTGTGTCTGTGCAGGTTTGCTCCGGTTTCCCCTCATAGTCCAAAAATGTGCAGGTTAGGTGAATTGGCCATGGTAAGTTGCCCGTAGTGTTAGGTGAAGGGATAAATGTAGGCAAATAGGTCTGGGTGGATTGATCTATGGAGGGTCGGTGTGGGCTTGTTGGGCAGAAGGGCCTGTTTCCACACTAAGTAATCTAATCTAAAAGCAATTCTGGATTAGTGGTGCTGGAAGAGCACAGCAGTTCAGGCAGCATCCAAGTAGCTTCAAAATCGACGTTTCGGGCAAAAGCCCTTCATCAGGAATGATGTCATTATTTTTACCTAATCTAAAAGCGAATCTAGCCATCACTCTTTGACAATCAATGACATAATCATCACTGACTCTTGCATAATCAATATTGAGGTTACTATTGGCCAGACTATGAACTAGCCTAGTCTCAAGTACTGTAGCTACAAGAGGAGGTCAAAGAATGTTGCAGAGAGTAATTCACTTCTGAACTCCACAAAGCATATCCAGTTTTGAGGCACAAGTCAGGAGTGTGATGGAATACACCCCACTTACAAGGATGACTGCAGCTCCAACAGCACTCAAGAAGTTTGACACCGTTCTGGACAAAGCAACTTGCTTTGTTTGTGCATGTAGTGCCATTCAATTCCTACTTCACTCAGCAGTATGTACCATGTACAAGATGCACTCTACCTTTTCACCTTTCAAATCCTCAACTGCAGTCATCTGTAAGGGCAGCCGATACGTTGGATACCATCACCTGCGAGTTCCCCATCAAGCCACACTCTCTCCCATCTTGCAACTCTATTGCCATTCGTTTAGTCTCACTGAATCAGTCCTCACGTGTCCTTCCTAACAGCATTGTGGGTCCACCTATAGCAAATGGATTGCAGCATTTCAAGAAGGAAGCTCACTACTTTCTCGGGCAGCTAAGATGGGCAATAAATGCTGGCCCTGCAATTGAAATATTAATTTGTTTTCTCCCTGCACAGAAGCACCTAGGATTTAAGCTTTTCCAGTGTTTATTGTTTGCTCTAAAAAAAATTGCTGTTCACACAATTGTTCCATCCCAAGTATAAACCTTTACAAAGTCTGTTGTTTCCACAGTGTGCCTCTACATTGTTTTCATATTGATTCTAGGCTTGATTTCTTTCATTTCCAAATCTTTGCATGTTCCAACTGTGTAGTCAGTGTTTTTGAATCCTTTCCCACTGTGATATTGCTTTGAGGCTTGAAAATCACCAAGACTCTGAGAATGAAGAAGGCTGGGGCAGAGCTTAGTGGGTGGTGGGGAGGGGTGCAAAATGTTTAACATTCTGGGATTTTTAAGAATCTACCTTGGCTTTTTTTAGTGAACAGGAATCATGGCTCAATGATCTGTCAGGCCAGATCCAGTATCTTTTTTAAAAAAAAGATGCCATTCAGTTCGAGCTCAGAGTTTGTGTGACCAATAGTTAGAGGTGTTGAGAAGTTGGGTAGAGTATGGGTTGGGAGGCAGGAAGTTAGAATTTTGTTTGTAAAGTGCTTGTGGGGGAGTGTTGTGTGGTCCCTTTAAAAGATTGTGTGCTTATTTTGTATTTAGAAATTTAAAATGGATGTCTGTGAGCAGCAGCTTGCGAGTTTGCAAGTACACAGCACCTGAATTGAAACAGTAGTATACAGTTATTAGGCCAAGCAGCAGTTTTTACCGAGACAATAGGTTTTTGATTTTAGCCAATCAATTTGAACCAGGTACTTAGATACCAAAAGCTTTTAAATTTAAAGTCTAGTTTTGACAACATAGGGCCAATCCTATTGTAAGGAATATTGATATGTCATAATGGATATAAAAGAAGGGAGCAGTTTGGCTAAAGAACCCAGAGCTAGCTGCCATCCACCAGAGCTAATGGCCCTCAGCTCTTGAGAGAATCACTGGTTCTCTCAGCCTCCTCTATGTCTTAGAGAAAGCTCCATCTAAGTAACAACGGTACAACTAGTTAGTATTCCTGACAGAAGAACTGGTGGAGAAGGCACCAAATATTCCGGAAGACACTTAGTATAGCTGTAATTTTGAGAGACTAAATTCTAGTTTTTGAGTGGGATTGTATTTACTCGAATGACAGTCCAGTGGAATTTTGCTTTATTCGGGAATAGTTAGTAGCTAGAAGGGATTTATTCTGTTTGTTAATAATTTAGTTAATTTGTTTACTGTTAGAGTTAGAGAAATTGTTACTTGTTGATTTTAAAGTGAGTATCAGATTTATTTTAGTCAACCACTAGAAGTTGCTGACAAGCAGGTTATAAAACTTTTCACACTCCTTTTACAGATTATGGGGCAGATGCTCCTCGTTGTGTTTCGGTTTTAGTTCTCAGAGGGGAGTTAACCTTTGTTTTATAACACGGGTCCTAACTTAAGTCTTGCTGGTTGGTTATGCAAACCATCACTAGGTAATGTAATTTCAGGAGAGGGTACTGTGCAAGTGCAATAATCTAAATTTTTTTGTTCCAAAACACAAGACTTTGGCTTAATTTATGACAGGTACTAGTGGTGTACTTTTGGTGCTGATCTAGCCCACTGTATTGGAGCTCAGCAGACTTCCAGGCAGAGCTGTCTTTCTTAATCTTTAAGTTGATTGTTGGAGCATAAACCATCTTGAAAACTATGTACTCCAAAAGTGAATTTTCAGTTTATCTTAATACTCTTTTAGTCTTGGTGATTTCTCCTTTTTTGTGATTAATGGGATGTTTGGTTATTATGCTGTTTTGTTATGTGAACTAGATTTAGAACCTTGTTATGTTAAATAACTTGAGCTCCTAACGTTTTCTTCTGTAGAATATTGTCTTTGAAGCACCAAGGTACAAACAATGACTGCAGATGCTGGAAACCAGATTCTGGATTAGTGGTGCTGGAAGAGCACAGCAGTTCAGGCAGCATCCGAGGAGCAGTAAAATTGACGTTTCAGGCAAAAGCCCTTCATCAGGAATAAAGGCAGAGAGCCTGAAAGGTGGAGGGATAAGCTAGAGGAGGGTGGGGGTGGAGAGAAAATAGCATAGCATACAATAGGTGAGTGGGGGAGGGGATGAAGGTGATTGGTCATGGAGGAGGGTGGAGTGGATAGGTGGAAAAGAAGACAGGCAGGTAGGGCAAGTCATGGGGACAGTGCCGAGCTGGAAGTTTGGAACTAGGGTGAGGTGGGGAAAGGGGAAATGAGGAAACTGTTGAAGTCCACATTGATGCCCTGGGGTTGAAGTGTTCCGAGGCAGAAGATGAGGCGTTCTTCCTCCAGGCGTCTGGTGGTGAGGGAGCGGCGGTGAAGGAGGCCCAGGACCTCCATGTCCTCGGCAGAGTGGGAGGGGAGTTGAAGTGTTGGGCCACAGGGCGGTGTGGTTGATTGGTGCGGGTGTCCCGGAGATGTTCCCTATTGCCATTTAGCTGGTGAACTCTTGTTTCCTTTTATGTTTTATGTTCTATAACACTAAACCTTAGTGTTGTCCTGATAGTTTTACTCAAAATAGGCACTGCCATTTTTTCCAAAGTTAAGTAAGATTTATTTCCATTGCGAAGACAAAATGTTTTCACTTGAGTGAATAATGGTGTCAGGTTCTGTTCCTGAATACAGGGAAGTGGAGGTACAAGCACTGACTTCTGTTGGGATTCCAAATTAAAGCTGTCTGGCAGCAAGAACAGTTAGGATTACCTTTCGTACTAGACAGAACTTGCCAAAAGAGAATTTGAGTAACACTCCAAGCCCTGTCTAAAACTGAACTTGCATTTATATAGTGCCTTCAGTGCAGAAAAATGTCCAAAACTGAGGAAAAGTGGCGATATAACTGGGAATTTAGTCAGGGACAGGATAGCTTTGAAGGATGACGGGAGAGGTTTAATGAGGATTTACCAAAACGTGCATCTGAAGGGTCTGTCATCCCAGTTGTGAATTGAATGTAGGTGAGAACTATACAAAAAAATTTAGTTTGAAGGCATGAGCCCTGAGTAAGTTGTTGAGGTAGCATGGTAGTTTGTAGTTTTGAATATGACGTAAAACACTTGGAATTTACATGGGCCCCAGGTAGTACCAGTCAGCAGTGGGGTGAGGTGATGTCTTTTGGGTGACGCTTTAGTCCTATCTTCGGCTTTGGATGTCAAAGGTCCATGACCTCGTTTTTGATTTATTTAGATATTCTGGACAATATCTATCCCTCAAACATCATTAATGTCATCAAGTTATTATCACTTTGCTGTTTCATTCATAACAATACAGATGTTAATGGAGCTGACACAACCAAACCACAAACAGAAAATGGTTAAATTAGGTTTTGTGGTGGGATCAGAAGTAGGTAGTGGTGTTTTGAAAGTGGGTGGCATTGGAGAACTTCACCTTGAATATTCTGAAAATATGATTGGGGATAAGAGGGCCACAATAGGAAATGTGACAGGGACTTTTTTTTCTGAAAGGGAGCGGACTTGGTGATGTACAGTGTAAAGGTGAAATGAACTATGCAAAGCAGCAAAAGAATAGTAATGAAAGCAGCAAAAGAATAGTAATGAAAAATGAAACCAAAATCGAAAAGACAGCATCCATAGTTTGCTTTAGAATGAGAAAAGGAACTACGTACTTCACTGATATTCTACAGCTCAGTATGTAAGGAATGGACCTTCAGGGGGAAGTAAGAATTTTACCAGATTAATGTCTTTGCTTGATGACACACAAATGCAGTTTGCCAAGACCCCTTAACTTTGTGAACTTTGTCATTTAATATCTTCCATAGTAGGCCTGCATCATATCCTTGACAATAATTTCTTGTCTCTTGATCGCTTCCCAAAGCCTCACTCCCTTATCTTTGAATCATGTGCTGCCAGTCAACAACATCAAATAAAGTTAGTTGCCCTGATATCACTGATACCCAGCTCTACCTTGTCAATACCTTTCTATTCTGTCTACTGTCTCTAATTGTCAGAATGATTTCCTGACATGCCATTCCTCTTCGTGATATCTCTCTGAAACTAAATCAGACTGTTTGCGATTGTTTGACCTCATTTGAACTTTCAACCAAGTAGTGCCATTATTTTCTTCTCTATTGTCCAGCATCATGCCTGTCTCAGCTCTTCTGATACCCTCATCTGTATTAGTTCTAGCTGTGACTTTTATCACAGTCCAGCCCAACCTCTCATCTTCACTATCTATAAACATAAGCTCATCCAAAACTCTGCTAACTCTTATTCACTGATCAATGTCTGTTCTTACTGGCATACATTAACACCTGATTTAAGCAATTCGTGGATGTTTTAAAAAAAAACCCATGGTTTAAGACCTTTTGTGGCCTTGTTCCTTCCTATCTTTCTGATGCCTTACAACCTTTCTGATATAACAGCAATTTGAGTTTGTCTCGTGGTCATCCCGACTTTAATCATTCCATCACTTGTGAGCATGCCTTCAGCTTTTAAGATGTGGAGGTGCCAGTGTTGGACTGGGGTGTACAAAGTTAAAAGTCACGCAACGTCAGATTGTAATCCAACAGGTTTATTTGGAAGCACTAGCTTTCGGACCACTGCTCCTTTATCAGGTAGTTGTGGAGTATAAGATCGTAAGACACAATTTATAGCAAAAGTTTAGTTAGTGCTTCCAAATAAACCTGTTGTACTATAACCTGGTGTTGTGTAATTTTTAACTTCAGCGTTTAATGTCTTAATCTGTAATTTCCCCCCTCAACCTTTCTGTATTGCTTTCCTTCCCTCTTTAAGATGCTCAATTCATTGATCATGCTTTTGGTCTTCTCCCCCAATATTCTGTTATGTGGCTCTGTCAAATTTTGTTTGATCATATTCTTAACTGCAATAAATGTGTTACATAAATACAAATGTTCTGTGTAAGTAAAAGCAGCTGGGGCATTAAATCTATATCAGTGATAGGGAAGTTGACGTGGGATGCAGTGAGAAATGTACGTTTTTTTGTAATAATCAGGAACAATTACATATGAAAATTGATCCATTGCCTATTTCAATTCTCTCCAGTGTGGAAACAGGCCCCTTCAGCTCAACAAGTCCACACTGATCCTCTGAAGAGTAACCCACTCAGACATATCTCCCCACGTTTACCTCTGACTAATGCATCTAACGCTATGGGCAATTTAGCATGGCCATTTCACCAGAGCACCCAGAGGAAACCCAAGCAGACACTGGGAGAATATGCAAACTCCACACAGACAGTTGTCTGAACCCGGGTCACTTGGTCCTGTGAAGTGGCAGTGCTAACCACTGAGCCACCATGCCTGCTTAATAACCATTTCATGAGAATCTATTTCTATAATGTAGAAGCTTGCATTAGAAAAAATACACTGAAATTAACAAACCATGGTTGAGTTCCATCCTGGACTTGGATTAAATTAAAACCAATCCTTTGAGTTGTGAGGAGCAAATCAATATACAATGTATTTTGGTTTGTGATTTGCTGAAGTTGAATAATAATTATCTGGCAAGTAGAATAAGATATTCAAAGCAATATGAATATCTTTTGTTTGAGAAAGAACTTGTCCCAAAACCAACTTAAGATTTCGAGATTCTTCTGAAAAGTTGGCTTTGCTCACACATTGACACACTCACAGTATTTGAGCAGTTTGTGTGACTTCTGTTTTGTAATTCTGGATTTTGACTGTGTTTTCTTTATCTTAACTTTAGGAAAATGTGAAAAGTGAAGGGAATGACCACAGGAATGACCATATTAACCTGAAAGTGGCTGGACAAGATGGTTCAGTCGTACAGTTTAAGATAAAGAAGCAAACACCACTGAGCAAACTGATGAAAGCGTATTGTGAGAGACAGGTTAGTGATATTTGAAATGAGTAAACATAGTCAGTAAATATTTGGTTATTCCAAAAGCCCAGCTAGACCCAATAACTTGGGACTATTGTACAGAAATTATGTTCAGGCTTCTTATGTTGTTACATTGGTTCTTTGGTAACCTGTCAAGCTACTCTTTGCTTCACAATTGCTCTGACAAAATTCAAACAGACCAAAGTAACAAGTATACTGAGGTTGCTGGAAATCTACAAATACTTTGCAAGTCATGTAGCATCTTACTTTCTCTTGAGATCATGTTAGAAAGTTGATGTCTCACATCAAAACCTTTTCCTGTGGATTGAACATTTCAGATATAATAAAATTATCACCATGAGCAGTTAATTTCTCTCTCCATTTGGATGCTGTATATTTTCCAGCATTCTGCTCTTATTTTAAGCCAAAGCAATTTTTCCTGTTTCTTCCTGACTCCCCTAGGACTGGGTGTTTAACACTGCTCTGCTCATTTATTTCAGAATTGCAATAAGGCAGTTCAAGACATGCATTTGTATGAACCATATTGTTTAAAATAGTGATTTGAAATGGTGCCTCTTCATTGAGGTTGCTAGTATCCTGCAAGAAGTTAGCAGTATAAATGTAAATGGGACAGGACAATTTAGAGTCATAGAGATGTATAGCATGGAAACAGACCCTTCAGTTCAACCCGTCCATGCCGACCAGATATCCCAACCCAATCTAGTCCCGCCTGCCAGCACCCGGCCCATATCCCTCCAAACCCTTCCTATTCAAATACCCATCCAAATGCCTTTTAAATGTTGCCGTTCTACCAGCTGCCACCACTTCCTCTGGCAGCACATTTCATACACATACCACTTTCTGTGGGAAAATAGTTGCCCCTTAGGTCTCTTTTATATCTTTCCCCTCTCACCCTAAACCTATGCCCTCTAGTTCTGGACTCCCCGAGCCCAGGGAAAAATCTTTGTCTATTTATCCTGACCATGTCCCTCATAATGTTGTGAATCTCTATAAGGTCACCCCTCAGCCTCTGATGCTCCAGGGAACTCAAACAAGTTTCTGTTAAAATTAGGTAATAGGTAACTTTAAAACATTCCTAATACAAAGGAACCTCGATTATCTGAACAAGATCGCAAGGTCCCGATGCTTGGCTAAAATGTATTATCGGGCATTTGACTATCCGAACAAAATATTCCCCGCCCGTGATGTTTGGATAATCAAGGTTCCTCTCTTACAAACTAAGTATGTAAGTGTGCCTCTAACCTCCTATATTTCAGAATACATGAATGTCCAAGACAATTTTATTAGATTAGATTACTTACAATGTGGAAACAGGCCCTTCGGCCCAACAAGTCCACACCAAGCCACTGAAGCGCAACCCACGCATACCCCTACATTTACCCCTTACCTAACACTACGGGCAATTTAGCATGGTCAATTCACCTGACCTGCACATGTTTGGTCTGTGGGAGGAAAGTTATGGTGTCAGAATAGCACTGCAACATGGGTTTTAACTGCCAGATAAGCTTCAATGACATAACAGTAAATATATTGCTGTAACAAAATATTTAGTGGTTGTTTGCTTACCTGGCTTCTCAAGTTGTTAAAGTGTAGCCATTATGGTGAATTAAAAATGCATCATCTTGTAGCTGAAATGCATGCATAATTACGAAAATATCAGTTAGGAATAGGTCCCCTTGCCTGTTTTATAAGAACAAATATAAGAAGTAAGACCAGGAATAGGCCATCAGGCCCTTTGAGCCCGCTCTGCTGTTCAATAAGATCATGGCTGAACCTTTTGTGGCTTGAGCTCCACTTATATGCCCTCTCATCATAACCCTTAATTCCTTTAACGTTCAAAATGTTATGCATTAAGATTACTTTAAAATACTCGCTCTCTGAATTTTACATTCATTTTGAATAATAATCATATTTTGATTACTGCCAACTAGGGGTGTCTTTGCTGAGGTTATTGATGAACCCTAAATTGTTGCACAATACAAGATGTATTAATAGCCTTTAATGAATATTTCTATAAAACTGTTTTATGCACGTTGCAGTGGAGGTCCTGAAAAGTTGGTGGTACAGATTCAGTTGTAGCTCTCGAGGGAATTGGATAATTTAAAATTTGTGTAGAAGTAGCTGAGTTTCCCCTGTAAATGATATGAATATAACAGGCTTAAGTGGTCTTTGCGATGCAAGCATTGCATAATGACCTTTTCCAATTGATCATAGTCATCTTCCAACTTCAGTATTTTCTTATTCAATTCTCTCCAAACTGTCAAAACATGACATATCCCATGATCAGTGTATTTACCAATTTATTTCTTCTGCAACACTTGATTTCCATTTTCCTGTTCCAAAACCACCTCGTTCTCTTTGGCTGTGTTCCCGTGGTTCCATTCTGATCCATCTAAATGCAGCATAAGTAGGTCCAGAAAAGTGCTGTTCCATCACCTCTGGTATGAGCAAAAGATTTTATCTTGGTATTTTCTTCAATATTACCTGCAAAACTTCAAACTTTTGTTTGAGCTGACATCTTCAGGCACAATTCCAGTTAATGCTGTCCATTCCTTTATAATTTTTCCACTTGTGGGAGATAAACTGGTTTTTAAAAAAGGGAAGAGATTAGTACTGAGATATGATTTTTATTGCCTAGAGGATCATGATTCTTTGAAAGTTTCTTCCTCAAACAGCGGTGTGCAGAGCCTTTGAATATTTGAAGGCAGTGGGGGAGTAACTCCCGATAAACAAGGAAATTAAGGTTTATCGGGGGTAGGCAGGAATGTGGAGTAATCAGATCAGCTGCAATCTTATTTACTGGTGGAGTGGGCCAAAGGAGCAGGGTGAACTCCTACTCCTAATTTGGATGTTTTTCTTTGGCACTTTCTTTTGCCAATCATCTTAAATTGATGTCCTTTGGTTCTTGGCCAGTTTCTACCTACCCTGTGTAGATTCCTCAATTTTAAGCATGCCTCAAATCTCTTCTGAACCTTCAGTAAGAACAATTCCAGCTTTGCCAATCTAAGTGAAGTGTCTCATTCGTGGAACCATTCTCGTAGATCTTATTTGTATATTCTCCAAAGTGTTCACGTTTTTCCCAAAGTGTGCCCTAAATGGGTCACAGTAGCTCCATATTCTATGAATGCTTTTGTACTGTATTTCATATCAACTGCAATCTTAACCAGAGAATGACATTTCAAAGGCAAGAGTGAGAAAAACAGTTCACTGAACACATATTACACTTCATTATATACACTGGACCTACAATTTTACTGTCTGACGTTTTGATTCTTCATTTCTGTATTAGGGTGATCTTCAGCAAATTGTTATCATACATCTGGTTTTAATCAAGGAAGAAAGAGCTGCCAAAGTAGTAGTGAACAATTTAGCGCTTGCAAATTGATATAGGGGTGCCATCAGAAAGACACTAGTTATAAGTCAATAACTCACCAGGAACAGGTTGGCCACAGAGCATACTGGAAGAGTTAAGGGTGAAAATTGCAGTTGCACTGACCATAATCTTCCAACCGTCCTTAGATACAGGGGTATGAATGCCAGAGTTTAACACGTGATGTCCAAGTTAGGGATTGTTTTAATCTAGTACAATAGAAAAATTCTGACACAAGCTATTAATCATCTAGTGTCCCTTGCAGATTGTATAAATGGGTTTGTTCCCTGCCACACTATTGAGTCGCTTTACATACACTGTCTGGCCTCATGATTTGGAAATGCTGGTGTTGGACTGGGATGTACAAAGTTAAAAATCACACAACACCAGGTTATAGTCCAAGTTTAATTGGAAGCACTAGCTTTCGGAGCACCGCTCCTTCATCAGGTGGTTGTGGCCTCGGTTCATAGGAAGCATGGGCTTTGTATTGAGCCCAAGACAGTATCTGGAAAAATCCATTTTGCTGTTAAAGTTAAAATCTCTGAAATGTAGCAAAGGCCATTAAGGTGAGGTCTTAATTTAGTATTTTTAATTTCCATAGTTTTAGATGAGTAAGTTTTTAATATACCTTTACTGTAAGGTAGAGTAGTTAAAGTACAGTTTGTAAGATATTCTTCCTCATCATCTGGGATAGTACTTCCCACTGAGACCCCTTTTTAAAGCTTGCAAGTTGTTGTAATTTCTCAAATGAGCTGAGAGAACAGGTACTTTTTTGGAGAGGAAGCAAAGCTGGTTTAGCTTATTCAGAGCTCCAGGTTGTCATTACTGCTTCAAAAGTCTGTGACTGTCACTTTGAGAAGTCCTAATCAAGAGACTTTTATAGCCAGGGCTAAAAAGGTTTGTATCAGCTCTCAAAGCTAACTCAGTCCCAGGTCACAGAAACTAAGAGGTGATAACTTGTTACATCATTTTTAACCACAGCTAATAGCAAGGGCCAGGCTACAGTAATTTATCACTGATTTTATTTTTCGCTGGCAGGGCTTGCAGATCAGACAGATCAGGTTTCGTTTCGATGGGCAGCCAATAAATGAAACTGATACACCAGCTATGGTGAGTACCCTTTTCACGGTTTGGCAATACACTAAATTCTTATTACCTACAGTGGTTAGGAGCATGGATCTCCTGCGGAAAGCACAAAAACATGTTTGCTGCTACAATGTAAATCCCCTGTCTACTGTGAAGGACTGCACGATCCTTCAGGAACTGTCAGTGGAGCAAGAAAATCAGGTCTGGACTGACCTTTTGAGAGTGTGCAGATTAATGGGCAGCGAATCCACACATAAAGCGGAATGGCTGTAGTGCGCTAGGCTATTAAAGGATCAGTTGAGCAATTGTTTACGTATGTTCAATGATAAATGTTAAATTCTAGTCTTTTGTAAAACACCAAAAGTTTCTCTGCTCCCCTGCTTGATTCTTGCCCATCTAACTATTCATAAGAACGTAAGAAATAAGAGCAAGAGCAAGAGTAGGAAATATGGCCCTTTAAGCCTGTTTCACCATTCTTCAAGATCATGGCTGATAATGATCTTGCCTATTCCCCATAACTCTGTACTTCTGTTGTTAGAGGCGTTGATGATGTAATGGTATTGTTGCTGGAGTAGTAATTCAGAGACCCAGGTCATGCTCTGGGGACCATGTCACTTTGTGGAATTGTAAATCAGAAAGATCTGGAATGAAAAATCTAATGATAGCCATGAAACTAACTGATTATTGTCAGTGAACCAGATGTTTTGTATGCCTTAAAGGAAAGAGAAGTGCTGTCCTTACTTTGTGTGCACTGCAAGTGATTCTAGACCCAAAGTCTTATCAGTATAAGATGGCCTCTGAAAGATCTGGGCAAGATGCTTAGTTGTATCAAATATTTCAAATGGGGATGAAGCCAGATGTACCACCTGACTTTGTCCTAGTCATTGGGATCTACAACAGCAAATGAAGACATGTCAATCTTGCAAAGTCCTCATTAACATCTAGGAGAGCAGTCTGGTGTAGCTATACTAATGGAATTATACCTTGCAAATGTCCTAGATAGCAACGTTGCTATTCCAGCAGCAGTGACAGCACTGTGCTAGACAGTCAGGAGGAAGTTGCCCTGAGTGTCCTCCAGCATTGACTCCAGATCCCATGAAATGTCATGGCATCGAGTCAAGCATTGGCAAGGAAACCTACTCATTAATCTCTCACTTTCTAGACCTGCTCATGTTTGGAGGAAGCACGGAGGGTGGCAAGGGTGCAAGATGTCCATCACCACCAGGAGTGTCTTGGGTGCACCACTACAGACTGACCCTTTTTGAGTCCTAATGGACAGTGTGGCATTTGAAGGAACTTACAATGGTTAAACATGCTTCATCTCATCCTCACCAATCTACCTGCTGCAGATTCATCTCTCCAAGGCAGTATCAGTAAGAGTGACAGCAGCACAGTACTTATGGAGATCCTATTTTCAATACACCGTTTGGTGTTATCATTGTGCTAATAGGGTAGATTTTGAACAGATCTAGCAACTCAAGATGGATGATCTATCCAGCAGTGTGAACCATCAGCAGAAATGTAAACTTGCAGCCTTATGGCCTGACATTGCTCATTCTGCCATTACCATAAAGCCAACAGATTAACCCTGATTCAATGAAGTGTTCAGGAGACATGCTGGATGCAGTGTTAGATGTATGTAAACTGAGGTGTCATCTGATGCAAATAGTGCTATGGTGTAGTTTCATGCCAAGCAGCTTAAATGCCATGTGATAGACAGCTGAGTGATTCCACAATAACAGATCAAATCTTAACTCTGCAGCCCTGCCATATCCAGTCATGAATAGCGGTAGACCATTGAGCAATTCATTGAAGGAGGTGGCTCCACAAATATTTCCATCCTCAATGACAATGAAGTCCAGAAGTGAATCAGTGCAAAAGAGAAGGCTGGAATACTCGTAATACTATTCAGCTGGAAGTCGCTGAGTGATGATCCACCCTGGTTGCTTCTGGAGGACTCCAGCATCACTGGTGCCAATCTTCAGTCAATTTGGTTCATTTCGCATGTCAAGAAATGGCTGAGGGCACTGAATACTGCAAATGCAATGGGCCCTGACACCATTCCAGCAATTGTAATTAAGGTGTGTGCTCCAGAACATCATGTGCCCCTAGCCAAGCTATTTTAGTATAGCTGCAACACTGATTTCTAGTCTATAATGTAGACAATTGCCCACATATGTCCTATGTACACTGCAGGACAAATCCAACCTGGTTAATTAATGCGCTATCAATCTACTCTTTTGGTTATTAATAAAGTGCTCATTGACGCTTTTTGCATTTCACCAGGGCCACGCAACTCCTGACATAAGTACAGCCTTGGTTCATACATAAATAAAAGAGCTGTATTCCAGAGGTGGGTGCGAGTAACTGCCACTTACACTAAGGTTGCATTTGTTCATCGGGGAGCTCTGGCAAAATTATTCATTTGGAATAGTGGTGCGAGTGAAGAGAGAGAGAGAGAGGAGGAAAGTCCTCTTTTCGTTGGAGTCATACCTAGACAAAGGATGCTGGTTATGCTGCTTGGTGTTGAGTCATCTCAGTTAAAAGACAACTCTACAGGAGTTCTTGGTGTGTCTTACGTCCAGCCACCTTTAGTTGCATCTTCAATGATTCTCCCTTCATCATAAGGTCAGAAGTGGGGGGCTGTTTGCTGATTGCGAAATGTTCAACACCTTTCCCAACTATGACGCTGAAGCAGTCCATGTTAAATTGCAGCAAGATCTGGACAGTATTGAGGCCTGCGTTGATAAGTGACAAATAACATTTGTGCGACACAAGTGCCAGGCAATAGCCATTGCTGACGAAAGAGGATCGAACCATCAATAGTATTGTCATCACTATCAACATCCTGGGGGTTATTATTGACCTGAAACTGAACTGTGCTAGTCATCTAAATCCTCTCCTTTAAGAGTAGGTCAGAGGCTGGGAGTCCTGCAGTGAGTAACAAACCTCTGGACTCATACCTACAGGATATAAGTCAGAAGTGTAATGAGTGCAACTCCAACTAAAGGCAAAAGCTTGACACCTTCAGGATCATGGAACTTGATTGGCACCACATCCACAAACATTCACTCCTTCCATCACTGCTCAGTCGTAACATTATTTGTCATCTCTCCGATACAGTGCAGCAATTCACTACCATCCATGCTCATGACTACTATCTAGAATGACAATTACAGTATATACGTGGGAACATTACTGCCTACAAGTTCCTCATCGTGTCTTGGAAATATATTGTTGTTCCTTCAATGTGGTTGGTTGAAAATCCAAAGGACTCCCTCATTAACAGCATTGTGGGTGTACCTACAATTAATTTCCATTGATTCAAGAAAGCAGCTCACCTTAAGGACACCTAGGATTGAGCAATGAATGCTAGCCCAGCCAGTTAGTCCCATGAATGGATTTTTTTTTTAATCCTGCCTTTCTCAGCTTTTGAATATCTTTCTGGAAAATATGGCGCAACCACCCAGATTTCCAGCGCGTTCTGCCAAAGTGAGAGGCTTGCCAAGTCATTAATGAGGCCATTGTATGACATGATGCATGCCAGGAAGATGTGTGCAGTGCCCTGGTGTGAATCATTTCTGTAGAAATTCAAAGTAGGCAGCTCAGTAAGGTAGGGAATTGAAGTGATGAGAAATAGGGAACTCAGACAGATCTAAGTGATCACCTAATCTGATTTTGTTCTGTCTTTTTATAAAGTGACATTGATTCCTACCCCCTGCTGGCATGGGAACCCTCACTAATTTAGTCTGTGCTCTTGATGATCATCTGTTTGTTTTGCTCAGGTTCCTGAATTGTGTATCGTTTTTGCTGTTGAACTCCATTTTGTGTTTTCAGATTTTTTTTTCTCTTTCTACTGATTGCTTAATTTGATCTCTACTTGTGGTGTTTCCAGCATTTTGGGAATTTTATTGCTAGCACCTACAATGTCCTGAGCCACTTGGATGTTGATGAATGGTATTTTTGAGATCCTTGGATAAGAAATTCATCTTTTATTTTCTGTCCTTCCTTTTGCAGTTGGAAATGGAAGATGAAGACACCATTGATGTATTCCAGCAGCAGACGGGAGGAACCTGCTAACCTCATGACAGTAATTTAATGTAAATAATGTTCCACAAAATGTACATGTTCATGCAACACGCTGTATTTTACTCTATTTTGAACAATTTGCAACATTTGGGGCAATCGCTGTTATAAAAATGTTAGAGGGAGGGGTAAAGAGCCGTGAGACATCTTTACAATAAATTGCTTTTTTTTTGCATTGTTTTACTTTCTGGATACAGGGAATTTTCTTTGTATTTTGGATTAATCCCAATAAAGTTGATCTTGTATGTACAGTGTTTCCTTTACATGTCTTATGGATTATGTAACTGAGTGAAATAGCTACTGATTTTGCTTTTGCAATAGGTAATTTCAGTCTCTAGTACCATACTCTAAGTGATACGTTATTGGCCAGTTTTGTGAAGGGCAACAATAATCTTTTTAATCCAGTCCTTGCTGCGCATATTTGTGTCTGGGATTTTTAAGAAGGATCAGATGGTACTGAAACTAGATGTAGTGTCCCTACTGAGCTTTCTGTATTCCTAAATAAAGGCTATGGCAGCTTAGGAGCAGAGTTTAAATCTGTGCTCCTATTATGTATCTGTCAATTGAATTGAAATGGGCTGATTTTGAGGTTTGAAAGTTGTTTAGTCAAAAGGCAACATTGCTAATAATGACTTTTTCCAACACCACTACCACACTCTAAGTTCACTAGAAGTCAACAAATAAGTCATGAAAAAATGTTGTCTCTTGGCCTTTGAGGAATGATTTACCAACTTTGAGCAATTGCATGTGATTCTTGGTTTGTACTTTGGACAATCCTGAACTAAAATAGTACAGATTGTGAATCAAACTTGTAGCTTCCATGTTGTAAATGGGATCTGCGGTGAGTCTTATGCAGGCTTATATCTAAGTACAAAACACTCAACAGAAAAATATCTAGATACTTCAAATTTTAAGTGTTAAAATGGGCCTTGACTTCAACTGCTACATTGTCGACTAATAATTGCTATCTGTTTCGGGAACCTTCTAATATAGGTAGGGATAGTTTGTAACTTTGTTAAAGTTGTGCAATAAAATAAGGAAGCCTGTAGTAGAAGCTTTTGCTTTTTAAGCAATGTGTAATTGTTAATGTCTATAACCATGTCTGAATGTAATAAAACTTCAAATGTGGGAAACCCAACATTAAATGTTTCAAGTCTGCCTTGGATATCTCTTGAGTATTGTGCTGCTACTCACCTCCATAAGCAGTCTGAGTCCAGGTTAGAGATATAAACGAGAGCACAGCTCAGTCTAATGGTCTGACATTTACAAAGTAGACTTGTTGTGTACCCAAAGAAACTTGGGATATGCTGACTGTAGGTTGTGAGTTTTTGAAGTTTTGACATGAATGTTAAAAAATTGCTTTACATTTCCTGGTGATCCTAACTAATAATGATGGGATCCGATACTTGTATCAGGTTTGAAATAAATCAACTCATCTGTATTTAATTCATTTTCAATTGCTGTAGCCTATGACCATTTTTCTTAATGTATGCAAATTTACTTTGTTTCAAAATACGACACACAACTCACTCCCACAGCCATTCCTCTGGGAGGAAAAGATTAACTGATTTTAAACAATCCTAAAATATTGAATAATCCAATCCATTCCATGTGCACCTTTGTTGTTAGGTTTGCTGTGTAAGGGACTGAACTTCCAAAACAATATGTTGGTTGACTATTTTGAACTTGGATGTCATGTCTGAAATGTGTGATTGAATTTCAGTAATGGGTTTCAGGGTAAAAGAAAATCCTAACCTAAAGTTTTGAATTTAAGGCCCATTTCACGGGAAATTAGAAATTGGCTCCAGTAAACTGTTGAACTGATAATGGGTAAATACTCAGATAAACAATAGAAAATTATGAAATGAATTATTTGGGGTGATGCAGAGCTGGTAATATTGCAATAAAACCAAAGACTTTACTTGTATAGTTAAATTGCTGTAGCTGCAAACACAAAAAGAAAGGTGATTCCAAAGAGCAATATGGACTATGATTATGGTTAGCACTGCTGCCTCACAGCGCCAAAGACCCGGGTTCAATTCCCGCCTCAGGCGACTGACTGTGTGGAGTTTGCACATTCTCCCCGTGTCTGCGTGGGTTTCCTCCGGGTGCTCCGGTTTCCTCCCACAGTCCAAAGATGTGCAGGTCAGGTGAATTGGCCACGCTAAATTGCCCCTAGTGTTAGGTAAGGGGTAGATGTAGGGGTATGGGTGGGTTGCGCTTCGGCGGGGCGGTGTGGACTTGTTGGGCCGAAGGGCCTGTTTCCACACTGTAAGTAATCTAATTTTATTAGGAGTTGCAAAAGGGGAATATGAAAATGCCTTGCAGGGAATGTTGGTTTGCAGCAAGCATTTTTTTAATATGTTGAGAGGGTGGTAAGGGGAACTTAGGTCCATTAAAACACTAAGAAAATGGCAGAATTGTTAAATTAATACTTTGCATATGTTTTTGCTGCAGAAGAAGTGGAGAAAGTACTAGGGATAGAAGGAATATTAAAGAAAATCTAAGGGAGGAATCCAGTGGATTAAATTTAAGTAAAAATGCATTAATGGATAAAATAATTAGAGAACTCTTCAGGACCTGATGTTTTCTAGCCCAGAGTGTTGGAAATAGATGAAATTGCAAATGTATTAATTATTCTCCAAATTTCCCTAATTTGGCTGGTGTGCATTTGGATTGAAAAGTTGTAATTGTAAACTTGTGTTGTAAAAAAAAACTACCGACTGAGCACATGAACATGTGCGAGTTGATCAAAAGGGGTTGGCAAGAATTTATGAAGGATTGGCCATGTCTGACTTCACTGCCTGACAGAAGTTAAGCTATCCTATGTATGATAAATAGGGAATTGTAAATGGATGTTGTCTATCAGAGCATCCAGAAGATATTTGATGAGCTAAGTATGGGATTATTAACTCATTCTGCACATTTTATTTTTTGATAATCTTGAGTGGATTCACAGGTAGTTAAGATGGTGAAAGTGATTGGCACTCTTGCCTTCATTAGTAAGTGCACTGAGTATAGGAGTTGGGACATCATGTTGCGGCTGTACAAGATATTGGTGAGGCCACTTATAGAATACTGTGTGCACCTTTGGTCACCCTGCTATAGGAATGATGATGTTAAACTTGAAAGGGTGCAGAAAAGGATGTTGCCTGGAGGGTTTGAGTTAATAGGGATAGGCTGGGGTTTTTTTTCCCCTGGAGCATTGGAGGCTGAGCGGTGACCTTACAGGTTTGTAAAGTCATGGGGGGCATGGATAGGGTGAATAGCCAGGGTCTTTTTCCCAGGGTATGAAAGTCCAAAATTAGGGGTCATAGGTTTAAGGTGAGGGGGAAAGATTTAAAAAGGGCCTGGGGGCTAACTTTTTCACGCAATGGATGGTGCATGTATGGAACAAACTGCTGAAGGAGGTGGTTACAATTACAAAATTTAAAAGACATCTGAACGGCTGTATGAATAGAAAGGTTGAAGGGGATATGGGCTGAATGCTGACAAATTGGACTGGGTCAGATTGGGAATTCTGGTTTGCACAAACGAGTTTGACTGAAGGGTCAGTTTCCGTGCTGTTTGACTGATATGAGTTGGTGACTGGTTTGAAGCTATAAACCAAGAGATAACAAGAATGTACTCATATTTGGCTGAATGTGAAAAGCAATGATTGTGAGGGGAGGTGATGGCCCAGTGCTATTATCGCTACACTCTTAATCCAGAAAATCAGCTCATGTTCTGGGGACTATGGTTCTACCCCTGCCATTGGCTGATGTGGAATTTGTAATTCAGTAAAAATAAGAATTCAGAGTCTACCGATGACCAAAAAAAAGGTTGAAAAATACCTATTTGACTCACTAATGTCCTTCAGGAAAGGAAATTTGCCGTCTTTACCTGATCTTGCCTATGTTACTAGACCCACAGCAAGTCAGTATGGAAGGGTAGGTGGTGTTGAGGAAGTGGGGAGGCTTCAGGACTTGGAGAGGTTAGGACTGTGGATAAAGGAAGTGGTAGATGCAATACAACGTGGGAAAGTGTGAAGTTATGCACTTTGGTAAAAAGACTAGAAGTGTCGACTTAAAAATTGGGGCAAGGTGTCTGAAATCTGAAGCACAAGGGACTTGGGAGTTCTAATTCAGGATTCTCTTAAGGTTAATGTGCAAGTTTGGTTGGCAGTTAGGAAGCCAAATACAATGTTTATCATTAATTTCATGAGAGCTAGAGTACAGGAGCAGAAATGTCCTGCTGAGGGTGTAAAAAGTCTGGTCAGATTACATTTGGAATAAATGGCAGTTTTAGGCTCTGTATCTCAGGAAAGATGTGCAGGCATTGGATTGGTTCAGAGGTAGTTTACAAGATTGATTCCATGAATGTAGGACTTGTTATCTGAGGAGCAGTTGAGGATTCTGGTCTCTACTTGATCAAGTTAAGAAGAATATGGTGGGGTGGGGTGGGGTGGGGGGGATCTGATTGAGAACTTATAGAATACTAAGAGGCCTGAATCAAGTCCACATGGAGAAGATGTTTCTAAGAGGAGACACTAGCCTCAGTGAAGGGATGACTCTTTTGAACCGAGATGAAGAATTTCTTCAGATGGTGGTGAGTCTGTGGAACTCATTGCCACAGAAATCTGTGGATGCCTTGTCACCAAGTGTACTTAAGACAGCGATAGATAGGTTCTTGATCAGTAAAGGGATCAAGGATTATGAGTAGAACACAGGAGAATGGGGTTGAGTAACACATCAGCTATATGACCCCAATTGCTTAGTTCTACTCCTATATCTGATGGTTTTATGCTGAGGGTCCCAAATTTTCACAATGTACAGGTATTTAGTTACTCGGATGAAGGTATATTTAGTTGTATTATCCGGTTTTAGGATGACACTAAATCAGGGTACAACAGTCTATATGGACGAAAACAGGAAATTACAAATGGACATAAAAATGGTAGGATAAACTAGCATTGTGGGGTTTCAGTGTGGGGCAGTGTAAGACCATTAACCTACGATCCAACAGCCAGAAGGACGTTAAATGTACACGTACAAAGACCACTGACAGCTTGTCCACTTGTACACAATGTAATAACTAATATAGTTCCAACTTAAATGGATTGGAATTCAAATTCAGCAGTGAGTGATGATTCAATTATATCCAGATTTGGAAAGGCCCTGCTCTGGGGAACACTGCATTCAGTTATAGACACAAACCCCAGGAAAAGGTTATTGGCCTTGGAATGGGTAGAGGGCTGGTTCACCAGGACAATAACCTGGTAAAGAGTGTTCAATTCTGAAAACAAGTTGATAAAACTTGGCTTGCATTTCCTTTACAGATTAAAATGGTCAAGGGTCTGAAGTGCATTTCCTTTAAATGAAGATTCCAAAAAGATGCCATTACCTTAAAATGAGACATACACTATTTAAGACTGAAATCTGCAAGCAATTTTTCCACACTATGATCTAGTGCAGTAGATATGTAGCAATATCCAACCATCAGCAATTTCCTCTCTAAGTCACAGTCCATCATAAATTAGAAATGTATTGCTGTTTCTTTACTGTCATTGGGTTGAAATTCTGGAACTCCCTACCTAACAGTACAAAAAGAGTATATGCACCACATTGTAGCATTTCAGCAACAATTAGGGATAAGCAATAAATGCTGGTCTGGCCTGTGATGATCATATCCCATAAATGAATTAAAAGATAACATACAATTGTGATTTTGGAAGATCACTGCCCCCCCCCCCCCCCCCCCCCCCCGAATGTGGTTGGTTTTTAAGATGCTTTCTGTGGGGTTAGGAGGGTATGGGTTCCTGCACTTACTATGGACCAACCTTTCTGCTGTTCATGTCAACTTCTGTACTGCCCATTTTTGGAGCCAGGCAAAACTGGGTACTGCAGAAGCTGGAGATTAGAGTGGTGCTGGAAAAGCATAGCAGGTCAGGTAGCATCTGAGGAGCAGGAAAATTGACGCTTCGGGCAAAAGCCCGTCATCAGAATTGGAGCCAGCTGGCTGCAGCATGGAAAATATACAGCATACACAGCCCAACGGCAGAGGTAGGACAAAACCCAGTGTTCACAACCACTCCTGTTGACATCTATCTCATAACATTAATTTCTGCATTAATATTGCAGAGTACATAATGTAAATAGTATCAGTGACATTGTAAGTATTCTTGGTTGTTCCAAACATTGTTAATTTACCAATAAGTACTGACAGGAAAACCTAAAACCAGAGAACATTACTTAGTATTAATTAACTGTAGATACTTTAAGTGACAATTATGCTAAATAATGCACTTTCTAATTATTAACATGACAGAAAGCAACAAATGAACAGTATGATAACTATGCAAATGAGAAACTAAATATAATTCTATTATAATGAACATTAAAGTTATACGTCTGGTAATACCATCAAGATTAGAATATAGATTTTAAAGGATGTACTCTAGTTAACATTCTATCCTTCAATTACATTTGCCTTGAATGATCAGAGTGAGAATTAAGGAAAATTGATCTAATACTTCAATTATAGCTTCTGCTTTTAAAACCTAACACAGCAGTTTGAGAAATGTAGCTTGTATCTCTCTGAAACTACAGACGAGGAACAATGTTGGTGCTGTTGAAGCAATTAAAGAGGATTATAATTACATATGTAATTGCAGAAGAGGGCTCATTTGCTTATTCTTTCTTGAAAATCTATAATTCCACCATCTCCTAAATGGTTTTTATAGTTTTTGTGCTCATTACTCAGCTAAAAGATCATGAAAGAGACAGTGAGGCCTAACGTCAGGTCTGAATTAGTTCAGGTCTGAATTAGTTTACATCTACGGCCCTTCGCCTTCACATTCTTCACTTAATTTGAAATAAAGCTGCAGATGAATTTTCTCCATTTTACTTGATATCTTAAAGTTGCTTTTCATTTGTATCCTTTTTAGGGCCAAGATTATGTTCCTCCTAGCACTCAGGACCATCCTCATGGTCCATTCCTCTTATACTTCCTGGGGCTTGCATCTTGTGGTCAGTGGCCTGGATTGAACACAGTGCTTAAATTTGTCATAATATTCAAGGCTACAGGACTAGTGTTGGTAGTAGCTTATTTTTGGCAGTACAAATTTGATGGACCAAAGGGCCTCTTCTGTACTGTATGATTCTACTAAGGTGTGGCCTACCCAGAGCACTGTACAGCTTCAGATTTTAATAATATAGTAATTTTGCTCAATGTTCTGCTTGTTTTGTTGCAAGACATAGTGCAGTGATTGGAGATGGTTGCCAGTCCTTTATTCATTTCACACAGCAATAAAAGAGCTATAACTATGAATAGTTACCTACAGTGATGGAAATGTAAACCAATTCATGCCCAACCCAATACAGATCTGCCAATCCTATAAGATTATTCCTTAATTCCATAATCCTGTTCTTAGCAGATTTATGCTTGGCATTTAATCAAAAGACATTTTCAGAGTTTAGTTATATGTTACCATTTAGCTTTGATCAATCCACAGATATATTCTTCATTAGAAGAAAAAGTCAACTTCAAGAAATTTGATCTTTTCTGAAAGATAATCTATAATTTTTCTAATACTCCCTTTTCCAAGGTGAATTATCATGAATAAATTGGTGACTGTCATAGGACTGAGTCTAGATTAGAGTGGTGCTGGAAAAGCAAAGCAGATCAGGCAGCATCCGAGGAGCAGGAAAATTGATGTTTCGGGCAAAAGCCCTTCATCAGGAAGTTATAATTGAAGTATAAGATCAATTTTCCTTACTTCTCACTCTGATCATTCAAGGCTTCATTCCTGATGAAGGGCTTTTGCCCGAAACGTCAATTCTCCTGCTCCTCGGATGCTGCCTGACCTGCTGTGCTTTTCGAGCACCACTCTAATCTAGACCCTGATTTCCAGCATCTGCAGTCCTCACTTTCGCCGAGAGAACTGACTCTGAGCAGTTTAATCTTTGAATTAGACACAGGTTTCAGAAATAAATTGACAGTGCCTCAATCCAGTGTGATTTACACCCTTCTAATCCAACGTGATGAGAGGTATGTGATTATTATTATATTATAATCTTTTTAAGACTGTGAAATTTGAATATTGCTGGTTTATTTCTCTGAAGCACTAAAAATAAAGCTAGGTCAGACAGTTCTTCCAAAACAGGTGACCTAATGCAGTCTGTGTTGGAAAGTATGAAGTCCTGGAATTATGAAGTTGGGAAGAGTATTTGTAGATTAGAAGGCAGGATGTAAGAATTTGATGTTTATAAAATGATGGGGTGGGGGAGGCGGCGTGGGAAGAGTGTGTGATCCCTTTAAAAGATGTTTTTTTTCTGGTACTTAGTGATTTGAAAATGAGTATGTGGGCAGCAGCTTCATTCGTGTTGAAGGGCTTATGCCCGAACTATTGATTCTCCTGCTCCTTCGATACTGCCTGACCTGCTGAGCTTTTCCAGTGCCACACTTTTGGAAACCCTTAGAGTGTTAATGGAAAATAGTTTTTTATTGTGCTGGTTTATGACAGAGAGTGTAATCATTGAACCCCATTAACTTGCATTTTGTTCAAGATAATTAAAGATTGATACAAAAATAGAAGTTGCTGGAAAAGCTCAGCAGGTCTGGCAGCATCTGTGAAGTGTTATAAAGTGAAGGTTGACCCCCCCCTCCTCTGACAAATAAAACTGAAACACCCAGAAAGGCTTGTCTTGCCTCACCTCATAATCTGTTAAAAGAAGTGTGACAAGGAATATAAACTACCTCTCATCCCCCAATCCGTTATAAAGGAGTGGTTAAATGAAATAAACCCCTGACACTCACTCTACAATCAACAAGTAACAATTTATTTTTCTAACTCCAACAGTGAACAAATTAACAGAACCACCACCACACAGAACAATTTCCCTCTAACTACTAACTTCCTGAATAAAAGAAGATTCTAATAATATACTGTTTCAATAAATACAAGTCCCTTTTATATAGAGTCATTGAATCATAGAGATGTACAGCATGGAAACAGACCCTTCGTTCCAACCCATCCATGCCGACTAGATATCCCAACCCAATCTAGTTCCACTTGCCAGCACCTGGCCCATATCCCCCCAAACCCTTCCTATTCATATACCCATCCAAATGCCTTTTAAATGTTGTAATTGTACCAGCCTCCACCACTTCCTCTGGCAGCTCATTCCATACACACAACATGCTTTGCGTGAAAAAGTTGCCCCTTAGGTCTCTTTTATATCTTTCCCCTCTCACCCTAAACTTATGGCCTCTAGTTCTGGACTACCCAACCCCAGGGAAAAGACATTTTGTCTATTTATCCTATCCATGCCCCTCATAATTTTGTAAACCTGTACAAGGTCACCCCTCAGCCTCCGACGCTCCAGGGAAAACAGCCCCAGCCTGTTCAGCCTCTCCTTATAGCGCAAATCCACTAACCCTGGCAGCATCCTTGTAAATCTTTTCTGAACCCTTACAAGTTTCACAACATGTTTTCGATAGGAAGTAGATCAGAATTGCATGCAATATTCCAACACTGACCTAACCAATGTCCTGTACAGCTACAACATGACCTCCCAACTCCAGTACTCAATACTCTGACCAATAAAGGAAAGCATACCAAACGCCTTCTTCACTATCCTATCTACCTGTGACTCCACTTTCAAGGAGCTGTGAACCTGCACTCCAAGGTCTCTTTGTTCAGCAATACTTGCTAGGACCTTACCATTAAGTGTATAAGTCCTGCTAAGATTTGCTTTCCCTAAATGCAGCACCTTGCATTTATCTGAATTAAACTCCACCTGCCACTTCTCAGCCCATTGGCCCATCTGGTCCAGATCCTGTTGTAATCTGAGGTAACCCTCTTCACTCTCCACTACACCTCCAAACCAGGAAGATTTGATCAGAAATCTGCCAGCCATTAAAAGCTAAGAAAGTCTAAGCTTTCAGTGTTGTGAGTATTCATGTAAAAAGACTTCACAGTGTATGGAATGGAACAAGGGAGAAGCAGTTAAGTCAAACTTAAAGATTTGACATAAAGGGATAATTTGTTCAGATTTGAGTTTCTGTGATGGATAGTATCAGGAAACATGATATGATGATTTAATGATTTTTTTTCTAACATTGTTCAACATCCAGATAGCTTGTTTATTTTTTGCTGTGTCATAAACCTGTTTTGAAAGAAACTGTCGCATTCTGTGAATATGTTTCAGTGAATGACCATTGTATTAACAATTTTGTTTAAAACATTCTATCAAGTCAGGTTTCCTTCTGGGATCTGATAAGAGGGAGATTACAGTCAAAAGGTGTCATGGATCAAAAAGCAAAGGCAGTATTACTGATTGTAGAGAAGAGACAAACTATAGACTTGGAGTGAGCACCAATAGCACTGTAAATAGTGTTAATGGAATGAAGGTCAGCTCTGACTGAAAGCAAAAACATTAAAATCAGTTACAAACACTGGGGCCAAGAAACTTGTGATGGAAGAGAGAGTTCATGGTTTCAAGTTGATTAACTCAATGCTGTGACTAGAAAGCCTGAAAGTGCCTGAAAGGAAAATGAAGGCTGTTCCTCCAGATTGTGTTGGGCTTTGCTGGAACACTGTAGCAGTGCCAGGAACAGAAAGGTGAGTATCAGAGCAAGGTCATGTGTGAAAATGGAAAGTGACAGAAGGTTGTGGTTTGAGCGGAGGTGTTCTGCAAAGCGGTCACTCAGTCTTTGTTTAGTCTCCCAAGGTAGAAGAGAGTGCGTTGTGAGCAGTAGACAGAGTAGACTAGAATAAAAGAAATACATGGGCGGCACAGTGGCTCAGTGGTTTGCACTACCGCCTCACTAGAGCCAGGGACCCATGTTCAATTCCAGCCTCAGGCAACTGTCTGTGTGGAGTTCACACCTTCTCCCCATGTCTGTGTGGGTTTCCTCTGGGTGCTCTGGTTTCCTCCCACAGTCCAAAGATGTGCAGGTTAGGTGAATTGGCCATGCTAAATTGCCCATAGTGTTCAGAGATGTGTAGGTGAGGTGCATTCGTCAGGGGTAAATGAAAAATCAGGGATAATAGGGGAGGGGAATGGGTCTGGGTGAGTTACTCTTTGGAGGGTTGGCGTGGACTTGTGGGGATTCTATGAAATGCAGGGTTATGGGGATAGGGTAGAGGGGTGAGTCTGGATGGAATGCTCTTTGAAGGTAGGTATTGACTCAATGGGCCGAATTCCATGCAGCCTAACTCCACACTGTTGGGATTTTATGATTCCATAAGTAAATTGTGACTTCATCTGTTAGGAGTGTTTTGACATTGGGCAATGTGGTGAGAGGGGGTAAAATGTAAGTGTTGCACTTCCTATGATTGCCAGAGGGGTGTGGGGTGGGATGAAGTATTTCAGAACAAAATGTGGACCAGATGTTGCTGAGGGAACCATTTCTCTGGAATGCTGACAGGGGAAGGTAGAAAATGCTGTTTGGTTACGGCATCGTACCAAAGTGGTGAAGGGTCTTCCTTTGAATCCGGAAGCTGGTGGAATAGAAAGTGTGGGCAAGGGGAACACTATCGCAGTTCTGGAGGGACGGAGGAAATGGCAGAAGTGCAGGAAATGGGCCAAACACCATTGAGAGAAGTAAAAGCTCAAAGAAGATGATGTTCAAATATTCAACATCTTTAAGAAATAGTGGGGAGGCAATGGTCTAATGGCATTATAGCTCGACTATTAATCCAGAAACCCAGGTAATGTTCTGGCAACAAAAGTAGAAATTGCTGGAGAAACTCAGCATCTGTGAAGAGAAAGCAGAGTCAACATTTTGATTCCAGTGACCCTTCATCAGAACTTATAGCTAGGAAAAGGTATTTACGCTGAAGGCAGTGAGTGGCCGAGGTAAAAGGTAAGAGAGAACGAAAGACGGTTAGGTAAACAAAGGCTCAGACAGTGGTAAGCCAGAGAAGGAGGGTAATAGGGACCATGAGTAGGTGAGAATGGGTTGGCTATGCTGAAAGCAGCCCATGTAACAACAAGGCCTGGGGTGGGGGGATGTGTAAAGGAGATGGAAGAAGGTGTCCAGGCCCTAAAATAATTGAACTCGATATTGAGTCCTTAAAGTGGCAGGATCCCCAAGCAGAAAATGAGGTGCTGTTCTTCCAGCTTGCATGAGCTTCACTGGAGCACTGCAGCAAGCCTGAGGCAGAGTTGGCCAGGGAACGGGGTGGTCGGTTGGAGTGGCAGGCCACCGGAAGCTCGAGGTCATTTTTGCGTTGGCATTCTGCAAAGTGATTGTCCGGCTGTGATTTGTCTCATCAATGAAGAGGAGACCACGTGGTGAGCAGCGAATGCAGTAGACTAGATTGAGTGAAGTGTATTTGGAGTCTTGGCTGGTGAGGAGAGGTAAATCGTCAGGTGTTAACATTTTCTGCGTTTGCATGGGCAGGTGCCGTGAGGGGTGTGGGGACGGGTTTGGAAGTGGAGGCGGAGTAGACCAGGGTATTACCTTTCAGAAGGCTGACAAGGGGAGGGGAATATGTGCCTGGTGCTTGCATCCTGCTGGAGGTGGTGCAAATGGTGGCTCATAATCCTTTGGATGTGGATGCTGATGAAGTGGAACGGGGCGGGGCCCCTAACACTGTTGTGAGAGGGAAGAGAAGGGGTGAGGGCAGAACTGTGAGATAAAGCTTGAACATGGCTTTGGGCACTGTCACTCTGAGTGCTGGGGAATTCTCGGTTGAGGGAAAAGGGTCGATATTTCTGAGGCCCACCTGCAGTAGAACAGACCATTGAATTCTTATAGGGCAGAAATTGGCCATTCAGCCCATCAAGTTTTCAACTGACCCCCCAAAGAACATCTCACCCAGACCCACTCACTCAATGGCCAACCCATACATCCCGGGACACTATGAGCAATTTAACCTGCATATGTTAGACTGTGGGAGGAAACCCAGATATGGGAGAACATGCAAACTTCACACAGATAGTTACCCAAGGGTGGTATTGAACCCAGGTCCCTGGCGCTGTGAGGCAGCAGTGCTAACCACTGAGCCATGTACCGATGTGATAGAGGTGGAGAAACTGGGAGAATGGACTGGAGTCTTTACAGGAAGCAGGGTGCGAGGATGTATAGTCCAGGTAGTTGTGGGAGTTGGTGGGTTTGTAGTGGATATTGGTGGCCAGTCTACCCCCAGAAATGGAAACAGAGATGTCAAGTAAAGGAAGGGAGGAGTCAGAGATGGACCACATGAAGGTGAGGGTGGGATGGAAATTGGAAATGAAATTGATTAATTTTGCCAATCCAGAGGAGAGAAGAAAGCAGCCCTGATGATGTCATCGATAGATTGGGAAAATGAGAGGAAGGAACCGAGTAGAACTGGGGACCAAGGAATGTTCCATGTACCCCACAAAGAAACAGAAATAATTGGAGCCCGTCTGGGTATCCATGGCCACACCTTTAATCTGAAGACAGTGAGAGGAGTCATTGTTTAAAGAGAGGACAAGCTCAGCCAGACGGGGGAGGTTGGTGGTGGATGGGGACAGTGAATAGTAACAGTTCAGGCCTATTTTCCAGGAAGAAGCAGAGAGATCTGAGACCATCCTGATGGGGCTGGACGTGTAAAGGGATTGTACATCCATGGTGAACAGGAAGTGGCTGGACACCACAAATTGGAAATTCTGTAATTAATATAAAGCATCAGACGAATCATGAATGTAAGTGGGAAGGTACTGACCAACAGGAGAGACAATTGAGTGGAGGTACAAAGAGATGTGTTCTGTGGGGCAGGAGCAGGCAGAAACAATGGGTCTGCCCAGGCAGTGCTGCTTGTGGATTTTGGGAAGAAGGTAAAAGTGGGCTGTGTGGGATTGGGGGAACATGAGCTGGGCAGCTGTGTTGAGGGAGATCCCCAGCATGAGATGATAACACTGACCATAGTGGACATAATGGCCTGATGCTCAATGGTGGGGTCATGGTTGAAGGGAAAGTCTGCTTGGTTGAGTTGGACTGAAAGGTCTGTTTCCTCACTGTACATCTCTGTAATGACCATTCAGCCTCTGCAATGTAGAAGTCAGAGTGCCAAGCAACAAGAGTACCAGTCTTGTTGGCAGAGGTTCTAATGTTCTGAGAACCTGGGTTTGAATCCCACCATGGCAGTAAATGAAATTTGAATTCAATAAAATCTGGAATTAAGAATGTCATGATGACCATAAAACTGTTGCTGACTGTAAGGAGAAAACACATCTGGTTCACTAATGGTCTTGAGGGATGGAAACTACTGTCCTTACCTGGTCTTGAATCACATGTAGGCCAGACTAGATATTGTGATTGACTCATAACTACCCTTTGGGCAATTAGGAATGGGCAATAAATGCTGGGCAGCTTGCAGTTGGTGGTGTTCCCATGTGTCTGTTGCCCTTCCTGGGAGGTTAGTGGTTGAGAGTTTAGAAAATGCTGTCAATGAAGCCTTGGTAAATATTTACAGTGCCTCTTTTAGCTGGCATATACCGCTGCTACTGCTGGGGGGAATAAATGTTTGCAAATGTGATGTTGATCTAGTAGGCTGCTTTGTCCAGGATAGTGTCAAGCTTAGATGTATAGATAAATAGATAGATGCTTGATGGCCCAGCAGAGGCACAACAGGCCTTTTTCCATGCAGTAAAAACTCCATGATTCTATAATTTGAGGGATTGCCAATCCTTCAATGAGAAAATTGAGTCAGGAATGTACTGACTACTGGCTGCCCACGTTAACATGCCACAATGGATGGCATCCTTGGGGTTGCTAACCAGTGTGGCAACAAGTACAATGAGTTCTTTTCTTTTTTTTGCACATCTTGGTATCAGTACAATCTAACCATAGAATTTTACAGTATAGGAGGAGACCATTCAGCCCATTGCATCTGTAACAGCTCCTGAAAGAGCTCCCCAGCTAGTCCCATTCTCCAGTCCTCTCAGTAAATCATCTCAAACATATATCCAGTTCTCTTGAAACCCATGGAATCTGGCTCCACCACTCTCCTCGGCTATCATTCTGGTAAATCTCCTTTGCAATCTCTCTGGGGCTTTAACATCCTTCTTTAAATAAAGATGCCCAGTTCTGAACACAATACTTGTTGGGTTGAAGGGTCTGTTTCCATGCTGAACGACTCTATAATCTCAATGAGCTCAATGTCAAATATTGCAGATGAGTGTCCTCCCAATAAATTCCAGTGAATGGAGGTAAACTGGTAGGTTTTTTAAGGGATTGAGTGGGGGTAGGGCAAGTTGACTGGATACATTGGAAAAAGAGAAAGGGAATGAGATTAAAATGAAGGTTGGTTAGTCTTACAGGAACCTGGTTGTCCCTCTGGATCTGTCCTTCCTTTAAGCTCACCTTTCTTATATATTGACTATCCATCCTGACCTGTTCACTGATACTCAGCAAAGGGCTCCATTTGATTTCTCTGGAAGGTAGTGGGATCCGGAATTAAAAGATGGTCTAATGATAATCATTACTGATTGGTGTCAAAATCCCAATCTGGTTCACTCGTGTTTCTTAGGAAGGAAGGCTGCTGTCCTTACCTGGTCTAGCTTACACATGACTTCAAACCACAGCAATGTGATCAAATCATAGCTGCCCTGTGAAGTGATCTGGAGAGCCAATCTGTTCAAGCCAATTAGGACAAGCAATGCCAGCCTTGCCAGAGATGCCCACATCTCGTACGAATAAAGTGGATTTCACTGGCTGCACTGGAGGCTGCACTGGAGGCTGTCTGATTGCAGTGTATTAGCTGCACTGGAGGCTGTCTGATTGCAGTGTATTAGCTGCACTGGAGACTGTCTGATTGCAGTGTGTTAGCTGCACTGGAGACTGATTGCAGTGTGTTAGCTGCACTGGAGACTGTCTGATTGCAGTGTGTTAGCTGCACTGGAGACTGTCTGATTGCAGTGTGTTAGCTGCACTGGAGGCTGTCTGATTGCAGTGTATTAGCTGCACTGGAGGACTGTCTGATGACAATGTGTTAGCTGCACTGGAGGTTGTCTGATTGCAGTGTGTTAGCTGCACTGGAGGCTGTCTGATTGCAGTGTATTAGCTGCACTGGAGACTGTCTGATGACAATGTGTTAGCTGCACTGGAGGTTGTCTGATTGCAGTGTGTCAGCTGCACTGGAGGTTGCAATCTCCCAGAATGCAGACAGCCTGCCCTGACGTCAGATGACAGCAGTCGGAGCTGCCGGGAGGGGGGTGTTTTTGAGGATCGAGGGGGAGGGAGGGACCGGACTGTCCGCTCTCGCTATTGTCTGCGGAGAGGGAGAGGGAGAGGCAGAGGCAGCCCAGCCCAGCCCAGCCCAGGGACAGAGGCGCTGAGAGTGAGAGTTGGGGGTGGGGGGTGTGGACTGTGTGAAGGGGGAGCAGCAGCAGCAGCAGCGGGGTGTTGTGTGTGTGTGAGCGGAGCGAGGATGCACTAAGAGCGGCTGAGCCCGCTGCTCCTCTCCCCCAGTCAGTGCGCTCAGTCCCCGGGCAGCCTCCGGCCACGATGATGGAGCTGGACGATGGCGTGGTTTACCAGGATGACTGCTCGGTGTCCGTCATGTCCGAGCGGGTCTCCGGCCTCGCCAATAGCATCTACCGGGAATTCGAGAGGCTCATCCACAAATACGACGAGGAGGTGGTGAAGGAGCTGATGCCGCTGGTGGTGAATGTGCTGGAGAACCTGGACTCGGTGTTCACCGAGAACCAGGAACATGAAGTGGAGCTGGAGCTGCTCCGGGAGGACAACGAGCAGCTGCTCACTCAGTACGAGAGGGAGAAATCCCTCCGAAAGCAGGCAGAGGAGGTGAGTGAGGACACACACGACAGCCTCCAGCCCAACCCCACAACCCTTACAACCTACAACCCCCTCCCGCCCCACCCCCAACCTCTACAACCCCCTCCCGCCCCACCCCCAACCTCTACAGCCCCCCCCACCCCCAACCTCTACAGCCCCCCCCCCCCCACCCCCAACCTCTACAGCCCCCCCCCACCCCCAACCTCTACAGCCCCCCCCCACCCCCAACCTCTACAGCCCCCCCCCCCACCCCCAACCTCTACAGCCCCCCCCCCACCCCCAACCTCTACAGCCCCCCCCACCCCCAACCTCTACAGCCCCCCCCCCACCTCTACAACCCCCCCACCTCTACAACCCCCCCTCACCCCCCCCCACCTCTACAACCCCCCCCACACCCCCCCCACCTCTACACCCCCCCCCTACCTCTACAACCCCCCCTACCTCTACAACCCCCCCCCACCTCTACAACCCCCCCCACTCCCCCCCCCACCTCACAACCCCCCCCTCACCCCCCCCCTACCCTACACCCCCCCCCTACCACTACAACCCCCCCTACCCTACAACCCCCCCCACCCCCCCCCACCTCTACAACCCCCCCCCCACACCCCCCCCACCCACACCCCCCCCCACAACCCCCCCCACACCCCACCCCCCCCCACACCCCCCCCCCCTACAACCCCCCCTCTCCCCCCCCACCCTACAACCCCCCCACACCCCCCCCACCTCACACCCCCCCACACCCCCCCCCCACCTCTACAACCCCCCCACTCCCCCCCCCACCTCTACAACCCCCCCTCACCCCCCCCCCCACCTCTACAACCCCCCCACCTCTACAACCCCCCCCTCACCCCCCCCCACCCTACAACCCCCCCACCTCTACAACCCCCCCCTCACCCCCCCCCACCTCTACAACCCCCCCCCTCACCCCCCCCCCACCTCTACAACCCCCCCAACCCACAACCCCCCCTACCTCTACAACCCCCCCTACCTCTACAACCCCCCCCTACCTCTACAACCCCCCCCTACCTCAACAACCCCCCCTACCCTCTACAACCCCCCCTACCTCTACAACCCCCCCCACCTCTACAACCCCCCCTCACCCCCCCCCACCCTACAACCCCCCCACACCCCCCCCCACCTCTACAACCCCCCCACTCCCCCCCCCACCTCTACAACCCCCCCTCTCCCCCCCTACCTCTACAACCCCCCCTCACCCCCCCCACCTCAACAACCCCCCCTCTCCCCCCCCCACCTCTACAACCCCCCTCTCCCCCCCCCACCTCTACAACCCCCCCCTCACCCCCCCCCCCCACCTCTACAACCCCCCCCTCTCCCCCCCCCCCCACCACTACAACCCCCCCTCTCCCCCCCCCACCTCTACAACCCCCCCTCTCCCCCCCCCACCTCTACAACCCCCCCTCTCCCCCCCCCACCTCTACAACCCCCCCCTCTCCCCCCCCCACCACTACAACCCCCCCTCTCCCCCCCCCCACCTCTACAACCCCCCCTCTCCCCCCCCCCCACCTCTACAACCCCCCCTCTCCCCCCCCCCCACCTCTACAACCCCCCCTCTCCCCCCCCCACCTCTACAACCCCCCCTCTCCCCCCCCACCTCTACAACCCCCCCTCTCCCCCCCACCTCTACAACCCCCCCTCTCCCCCCCCACCTCTACAACCCCCCCTCTCCCCCCCCACCTCTACAACCCCCCCCTCTCCCCCCCCACCTCTACAACCCCCCCTCTCCCCCCCCCACCTCTACAACCCCCCCTCTCCCCCCCCACCTCTACAACCCCCCCTCTCCCCCCCCACCTCTACAACCCCCCCTCTCCCCCCCCACCTCTACAACCCCCCCTCTCCCCCCCCACCTCTACAACCCCCCCTCTCCCCCCCCACCTCTACAACCCCCCACCTCTACAACCCCCCCTCTCCCCCCCCACCTCTACAACCCCCCCTCTCCCCCCCCACCTCTACAAACCCCCCTCTCCCCCCCCACCTCTACAAACCCCCCTCTCCCCCCCCACCTCTACAACCCCCCCTCTCCCCCCCCACCTCTACAACCCCCCCTCTCCCCCCCCACCTCTACAACCCCCCCTCTCCCCCCCCACCTCTACAACCCCCCCTCCCCCCCAACCTCTACAACCCTCTTCCCCCCCCTACAACCTCCTCCCCACCCCCCCTACAACCCCCTCCCCCTACAACCCCCTCTCCACCCCCCCCACAACGTCCTCTCCACCCCCCCCACAACCTCCTCCCCACCCCCCCCTACAACCCCCTCCCCACCCCCCCCACAACCCCCTCCCCACCCCCCCTACAACCCCCTCCCCACCCCCCCCTACAACCCCCTCCCCACCCCCCCTACAACCCCCTCCCCACCCCCCCTACAACCCCCTCCCCACCCCCCCCACAACCCCCTCCCCCCCCCCACAACCCCCTCCCACCCCCCCTACAACCCCCTCTCCCCCCCCCCACAACCCCCTCCTCCCCCCCCCACAACCCCCTCCCCCCCCCCCCTACAACCCCCCCTCCCCCCCCCCTACAACCCCCTCTCCCCCCCCCCCCCCTACAACCCCCTCCCCCCCCCCCCCCCCTACAACCCCCTCCCCCTCCCCCCCTACAACCCCCCTCCCCCTCCCCCCCTACAACCCCCTCCCCCTCCCCCCCCTACAACCCCCTCCCCCCCCCCCCCCCCAACTTCCCACTGTCTCGGAATAATTATTGTCTTCAGTCCCTCCAAAGTGTATCAGTGCCTGAACCCCCCAGACCCGGTCAACTCCCACCCCACCTCCAGACTCTCAACTCTTTCTCTCCCCCCCGAGTCCCCCCTGTCAACTACCCCTCCCCCCCGCCAACTCCCCCTCTTCCCCCCGCCAACTCCCCCTGCCCACTCCCCCCCCCCCGTCCCCTCCCACCCCCTCCCACCATCCCCCTCCCACCCCTCTCCCACCACCAACTCCTCCACCCCCCCCTCCAGTCACATCCTGCCAGCACCCCCCCCCCGCCCCGCCAACTCCCCCTCAGTCCCCCCCCCGCCAACTCCCCCTCAGTCCCCCCCCCGCCAACTCCCCCTCAGTCCCCCCCCCCCGCCAACTCCCCCTCAGTCCCCCCCCCCCGCCAACTCCCCCTCAGTCCCCCCCCCCGCCAACTCCCCCTCAGTCCCCCCCCCCGCCAACTCCCCCTCAGTCCCCCCCCCCGCCAACTCCCCCTCAGTCCCCCCCCCGCCAACTCCCCCTCAGTCCCCCCCCCCGCCAACTCCCCCTCAGTCCCCCCCCCCGCCAACTCCCCCTCAGTCCCCCCCCCCGCCAACTCCCCCTCAGTCCCCCCCCCGCCAACTCCCCCTCAGTCCCCCCCCCGCCAACTCCCCCTCAGTCCCCCCCCCGCCAACTCCCCCTCAGTCCCCCCCCCCGCCAACTCCCCCTCAGTCCCCCCCCCCCGCCAACTCCCCCTCAGTCCCCCCCCCCGCCAACTCCCCCTCAGTCCCCCCCCCCGCCAACTCCCCCTCAGTCCCCCCCCCCGCCAACTCCCCCTCAGTCCCCCCCCCCGCCAACTCCCCCTCAGTCCCCCCCCCCCGCCAACTCCCCCTCAGTCCCCCCCCCCGCCAACTCCCCCTCAGTCCCCCCCCCGCCAACTCCCCCTCAGTCCCCCCCCCCGCCAACTCCCCCTCAGTCCCCCCCCCCCGCCAACTCCCCCTCAGTCCCCCCCCCCGCCAACTCCCCCTCAGTCCCCCCCCCCGCCAACTCCCCTCAGTCCCCCCCCCCGCCAACTCCCCCTCAGTCCCCCCCCCCGCCAACTCCCCCTCAGTCCCCCCCCCCGCCAACTCCCCCTCAGTCCCCCCCCCGCCAACTCCCCCTCAGTCCCCCCCCCGCCGCCAACTCCCCCTCAGTCCCCCCCCGCCGCCAACTCCCCCTCAGTCCCCCCCCTGCCAACTCCCCCCCCCCCCCCCCCCCGCCGCCAACTCCCCCTCAGTCCCCCCCTGCCAATTCCACCCCACCCTGCCAATTCCACCCCACCCTCACCCCCCTGTCAACTCCCCTGCACCCTCACCCCCCCTGTCAACTCCCCTGCACCCTCACCCCCCTGTCAACTCCCCCGCACCCCCACCCCCCTGTCAACTCCCCCTCCCCCCCCCCCGAGTCAACTCTTCCCCCTTCCCACCCCCCAGTCAACTCTTCCCCCTTCCCACCCCCCAGTCAACTCTTCCCCCTCCCCCTTCCCCCCCTTCCCCCCCCCCAGTCAACTCTTCCCCCCTCCCCCTTCCCCCCCCCCAGTCAACTCTCCCCCTTCCCCCCCCCCCCAGTCAACTCTTCCCCCTCCCCCCCCCAGTCAACTCTTCCCCCCCCCCCAGTCAACTCTTCCCCCCCCCCCCAGTCAACTCTTCCCCCCCCCCCCAGTCAACTCTTCCCCCCCCCCCCAGTCAACTCTTTCCCCCCCCCCCAGTCAACTCTTCCCCCCCCCCCCAGTCAACTCTTCCCCCCCCCCCCAGTCAACTCTTCCCCCCCCCCAGTCAACTCTTCCCCCCCCCCCCGTCAACTCTTCCCCCCCCCCCCGTCAACTCTTCCCCCCCCCCCCGTCAACTCTTCTCCCCCCCCCCCCGTCAACTCTTCTCCCCCCCCCCCCGTCAACTCTTCTCCCCCCCCCCCCGTCAACTCTTCCCCCCCCCCGTCCTCTCCCCCCCCCGTCAACTCTTCCCCCCCCCCCCAGTCAACTCTTCTCCCCCCCCCCCCAGTCAACTCTTCTCCCCCCCCCCCCCCAGTCAACTCTTTCCCCCCCCCCCCAGTCAACTCTTCCCCCCCCCCCCAGTCAACTCTTCCCCCCCCCCCCAGTCAACTCTTCCCCCCCCCCCCCAGTCAACTCTTCCCCCCCCCCCCCCAGTCAACTCTTTCCCCCCCCCCCCAGTCAACTCTTCCCCCCCCCCCCCAGTCAACTCTTCCCCCCCCCCCCAGTCAACTCTTCCCCCCCCCCCCAGTCAACTCTTCCCCCCCCCCCCAGTCAACTCTTCCCCCCCCCCCCCAGTCAACTCTTCCCCCCCCCCCAGTCAACTCTTCCCCCCCCCCCAGTCAACTCTTCCCCCCCCCAGTCAACTCTTCCCCCCCCCCAGTCAACTCTTTCCCCCCCCCCCAGTCAACTCTTCCCCCCCCCCAGTCAACTCTTTCCCCCCCCCAGTCAACTCTTTCCCCCCCCCCCAGTCAACTCTTCCCCCCCCCCCCCCAGTCAACTCTTTCCCCCCCCCCAGTCAACTCTTCCCCCCCCCCCCAGTCAACTCTTCCCCCCCCCCCCCAGTCAACTCTTCCCCCCCCCCCCAGTCAACTCTTCCCCCCCCCCCAGTCAACTCTTCCCCCCCCCCCCCCAGTCAACTCTTCCCCCCCCCCAGTCAACTCTTCCCCCCCCCCCAGTCAACTCTTCCCCCCCCCCCCCAGTCAACTCTTCCCCCTCCCCCTTCCCCCCCCAGTCAACTCATCCC